>NC_092094.1:31531167-31623667 GCF_045679555.1 Salvelinus alpinus | reverse complement strand
ATATAGTGATATACTGTGATACATTGTTTTCACGTAAAATACTAGAAAATGCTGAAGTATGTTAAATCTGTTAGGTACAGGAGAGAGGGGGAGAAGGAGTTCTGAAGAGATGGGGGAGAGAGAGAGAGAGAGAGAGGGAGAAATGGAGAGAGAACAAGAGAAAGAGATAAAGAGAGAGAAAGAGAGCTCCTCTGAGGTGAGGCAGTGTTTGTGCAGGCAGAAGCAAGGCAGGCACATTTGTTGTGTCATCCTCAGTGATTGTGTGTTATGTGTGTTATAAAACTGTCCAATAAACTAAACTAAATCCCAAACGTGACCCAATAAGGGCCATGTGATCCATACCCCCCATGTGAGGAGAGAGAGAATATAGAGGACACTGCACTCCCAGCTGATCTATCAGGATGGCCCATTGGCCCTTATTTAGCTACTTACAGCACGCAACACATACTCTGGCCCATTACACTACACGAGCATTGATCCACCTCACTGGGTCAGTCACTAACGACCTAGCATAGCCCACCAGAGTGGACCACTGTCAGCCACCAAGGGATTTGAACCTGCAACCTCTCTGACCTCTGGGATACCTGCTTCCCCCAAACCTCCCCACAACCTCCCCACAACCACGCTTGTCTCTAAGCCTACAGTATAATAAATCATAAAAGTCTACTCTGTACATTCCCTCTTGTAGGTGATAAATGTTTGTCCCATGCCTTATTTAACACAGTGAACAGAAACCAGTTAACTCAACATCACTACAAAGAAAGACCCTTGTCTTCCCCTTTTCAACTTGCCCCTCACCTACACTGGCTTAGGGAGTGCTGATGCATGGCACACAGAGGACGGAGAGAGGGAGAAGGAGAGGGAAAGTGTGTGAGACAGAGGGTGAGGGATGTCATATATTCAGTGTGCTAAGTGACCTTTCCATGTTCATGACCCCTGTAATGTTATTAACAGTGCAGCCACAACCTCAGCCATGGCCATCAATTAGAGCCACTCTCTGCTGCCTGCCTACAGAGCTGACATGATAAAGCTTGGTGGACTGAGGTTTGTGGTTTGGGTTGGAGAGGTAGAATTTAATTAGGGGTGTGGGGTAGTCAATGGTAGAGAAGAGGGAGGGGAAGGGGATGATGGACCTTTGTAGGCTATTGTGTGTGAGGGGTGTATGTTTGATGGGGAGGGGCTGTGTCAATATTGAGCGTGTCACCCTTCCCTGTATGCCCGGGTGGAGGGTTGGGGGGGGGGTATTAAAAGTTTCAGGCAACGGATGAGGCTGGAGAGTGTGCGTTAGCACAAGTGTGACCCAATTACAGTGTGTGTGTGTGTGTGTGTGTGTGTGTGTGTGTGTGTGTGTGTGTGTGTGTGTGTGTGTGTGTGTGTGTGTGTGTGTGTGTGTGTGTGTGTGTGTGTGTGTGTTTTAGCGGTCAAAGTAAAGGTTGAGTGTGAGGCAGGAGAAAGGCTTGCATGGCTGTGCCAACAGACTAGACTAATGCTATCGCTACAAAGATCTACTGATGCTGATGCTGCTGTGATCCTATCTACGGCTAGCACTGATGCTACACACTGACAACACAGATTCTGTGGAGGTACTGCTACACTGTTAGTGTAACAGAGGTTGTTCGGTAAACCACACATCAGTAATTAATAACCTTGACTGACACCTAGAGACTTGTGTTAGCCCCTCGAGATAATTATTGTGCTTTCCTGCTAACAACTATTCACTATTCCTATTGTGGTTTCTGGCTTGTTGCCTAACGTCAACGTCAGTACTGGCACTCTGTTTAGCATGGCCAGTCAGGTAGAGAGGATGGTCTCATGGTCTATCTTAGTGTGGCAGGTTCAATGTGCTGGAGTTGCAGTTGGTCTCTCCTGGAGCAGAGTGTGTGTGCTATTCATTAACCCTCGCTCGTGGCTCCCCTCCCTGACTACACCCCCCTCCATTCATCAGCTGTTCTGGCTCAGTCACCATACGCACAGTCAGAAGAATCTACTCACAACTGCCCACAGACAGTGCAGAGAATCAACTAAATCACAGCAGTGATTCCACCTCAAATGCACAGGGGAGTCTGAATCACAGGAGGCACATTGGCCTAATCGAACTGATTTGGAAGCATAGGGTTCTGTGTCAAGTGTTTTGTGTCAGTGGAGTGAATCAAGGCTGATTCTCAAGTGATGTGTACAGTTGTATGTTGAATCCCTGAGCAGCCTGCTAGATGATATACCATCCACACACACACACGCATGCATGCACGCACACACACACACACAACCACACACACACACCGGATTGACTCCCCTGTGGTCTGTAGATCTATACAGCCAGTCACATCCTGTTTTTCTCAACAGATACAATACAACTCAATGGTGTTTACTGACTCCACTCAACAGGTTGTTGTATTTATCTATGTCTGTCGTCACATCTGGCTGGCCAAAGACAGTTAATTACTGTATATTTGTGTTTCCTATTAGTGCACTGATTAATTGAGTGTGGCTGTAGAAAAAAGAAACGTGCCCATCTCTGCTTCCTGTGATTGAGCCTGAATGGGCCTGCAGTTTATTGTTTACAGACTAATGACCTTCATTACACACTTCACTGTATGTGTGTGCCCAGTCTACCTGCCCTGTCTAATGTACAGTATATGATCAAGTGTTTGTGAGTTTAGTGGTGATGGAGCTAACCACAGAACACTACAGTAATTATCTACATCACTGATTACCTGAGAGATAGTACACTGATTAACCACACAGAGGAGAGGAGAGGAGAGGAGAGGAGAGGAGAGGAGAGGAGAGGAGAGGAGAGGAGAGGAGAGGAGAGGAGAGGAGAGGAGAAAAAGGACAACAGTGTACAGGCTCTCCACAGTTCACTGTACCATGCAGTATGGTTCTAGGCAGCCATGTATGAATGTTGTGATATGAAGTGAAGTACTAATGAAACACTGTCATTCAATAAGAGGTTTATGTTTTAATGTTACTGTTAATGAGCAGGGATGAATTTGCATGAGATTATTTGAGTCATATCCAGTCAGGCAGTGGCTTGACAACTCTCTCTCAGACACACACACACACACACACACACACACACACACACACACACACACACACACACACACACACACACACACACACACACACACCCACACACACACACACACACACACACACACACACACACACACACACACACACACACACACACACACACACACACACACACACACACACACACACACACACACACACACACACACACACACACACACACACACACACACATACACACACACACACCCCACTGTGTCCGGTGATGTATGAAACCAGTGTGTGGGGCTCTGTAGGGAAGGCTCACCCACCTCTCATATGCAAATGAACCGTTCCCCAGAGTCCTGTGATTGGCTCGTTGTTATTAATATTCTGTCAGCGTGTGACTTCATTAGTCTGATGTTACCGTGCCAACAGGCAGCACTAAAAAGGGACTTTGTCAATGTTTGATGTCTCGTAAAGAGATGCTGTGTGTGTGTGTGTGAGAGAGTGTGTATATGTGTGTGTCAAATGAAATTAAATCAAATTATATTTGTCACATGCGCCGAATGCAACAGGTGTAGACCTTACCGTGAAATGCTTATTTACAAGCCCTTAACCAACAATGCAGTTCAAAAAATAGAGTTAAGAAAATATTTCCTAAATAAACTACAGTAAAAAAATACAATAAAATCTAAAAGTAACACAAGAAAATAACAATAACGAGGCTATATACAGGGGGTACCGGTACTGAGTCAATGTGCGGGGTACAGATTAGTCGAGGTAATTTGTAAAGTGACTATGCATAGATAATAAACAGTGAGTAGCAGCAGTGTAAAAACAGAGGGGGGAGGTCAATATAAATAGTTGGGGTGGCCATTTGATTAATTGTTCAGCAGACTTATGGCTTGGGGGTAGAAGCTGTTAAGGAGCCTTTTGGACCTAGACTTGGCGCTCCGGTACCGCTT
This sequence comes from Salvelinus alpinus, assembly GCF_045679555.1. Classification (NCBI taxonomy): domain Eukaryota; kingdom Metazoa; phylum Chordata; class Actinopteri; order Salmoniformes; family Salmonidae; genus Salvelinus; species Salvelinus alpinus. The sequence continues at coordinate 31,619,684 of NC_092094.1, read as the reverse complement.
GACGTGCGGTAGCTGAGAGAACAGTCTATGACTTGGGTGACTGGAGTCTTTGACAATTTTCTGGGCCTTCCTCTGAAACCGCCTAGTATATAGGTTCTGGATGTCAGGAAGCTTGGCTCCACTGATGTACTGGGTCACAAATATTACCCTCTGTAGCGCCTTATGGTCAGATGCCGAGCAGTTGCCATACCAGGCGGTGATGCAACTGGTCAGGATGCTCTCGATGGTGCAATAGTATAACTTTTTGAGGATCTGGGGACCCATGCCAAATCTTTTCAGTCTCCTGAGGGGAAAAAGGTTAAAACAATAGATTGGCCTTTTAGATTGGCCTTTTATTGTCCCCAGCACAAGGTGCACCTGTGTAGTGATCATGCTGTTTAATCAGCTTCTTGATATGCCACACCTGTCAGGTGAAATGCTCACTAACAGGGATGTAAACAAATTTGAGCACAGAATTTGAGAGAAATAAGCCTTTTGTGCGTGTGAAACATTTCTGTGATATTTTATTTTATCTCGTGGAACATGAGACAATTTAAAATCTAAAAGTAACACAGCTGATCTGTGTATGGACCCTAAAATGTTTGCTATAAATATTAGTTCAGAACAGTTGTTTGAACTGTTCAAATACTTCCACTGGTTAATCATTAATTGCATAAAATGACTGGGTCAAGGAAATGCAACTGTTACAGTCTGACTGTGAACATCTGTATGAAAACCAAATTAAGGGAGACATAGATATGATTTAAAAACAACTGTTGATGCAATATGAAAAAAATGGGTGAAGGAGATTAATCATAAACCCCAATTTAGAACCTTTTGTTTGATTAAGGGTGAATTTGTGTGTGAGAGATATATTACATATAATCTACCTAAAAACAAGTGATCGCTATGTGCACAGGTAAGATCAGGCATATTGCCTCTGCGTATTGAAACAGGTCAGTATTGTGGTGAAATGTAATTATTGTGACCTCGAAGAAAAAGAGAATTAAACTAATTTTATCCTCTATTGCCTTTTCTACCACGATATAAGCCTGTGGCTGAGTGATGAGGAGAAATTGAAATGTTTTTTTCTCCATTGTGTATTTCCGTTTGCGGAATATTTAGAAAAAAGCCTTGAATAAAAGAAAAAGGGCTACCTATAATTAAATAGTAAAAATATGTAGCTTCTATGTGGTTAATGGTGTGTGTATATAGATTGTGTATAGGCTTGTCTACCATATGAATCTTCTCCTTGTGTCAGACTGGGTTCAAGTTACTTCTGTTTCTTTTTTCTGTATTTGTTTGTCTGTATATGTTATGTATGTATGTATGTATGTATGTATGTATGTATGTATGTATGTATGTATGTATGTATGTATGTATGTATGTGTGTATGTACAGTACATACATATTTGCTATTATGTATTTATGTATTTTTTTAACTCTTTATGTGATACGCAATGCAGAGAACGCTGGAAAAAGAATGATCATTTAATTATCATAGCGAATTATTGTAATGTTTGTTTATTTGTCAATTCATCCCATAAGGGATGGGTTGCCAACTGGCGATTTGACACGAAAATAAAATTGTATTCATTCGTTACACGTCAAACTGCTATTATGGAATGAAAGTCCTGCTTCAGTAGGCCTACTACTCCACTTGAACCACAGCCAGAGGATGGGTACATGATGGGCATTATGTGTGTGTGTGTATGTGTCTGTGTGTGTGTGTGTGTGTGTATCTCATGAAGAGATGTTGATTTGGGCAGCAGGAGACCATCCATCCTATTGAACTGGGAATGATCTTTTATGTTTGGAAAGGGTGAAACACCAGCAGTGTGTGAATGCGTGTGTGTGTCTGTGTGTGTGTGTTCACGCACGCCTGTGCGTGCGTCTTTGCCTTGTGTCTGTGTGTGCGTAACACTCACTAATATGTTTCCTGTAGCGGAAAGACTTTGTATTTCCCAGGTGCCACAGTGTTGCAGTGAGAAATAGTGTTAAGCAGCATTTTCTAGACTGGAGTCAATATCACAAAGCAATTAATTTACAGAGGTCGCTAAGGGCAGCTAAAACATCTCTGGGAGACTGACTCTGAGAGGCTCCCTCCAATACTGGCCGTTTTCCCTCCCCCTCGTTTTCAAGTGTCCCTCGGTGGTGGAGTGGCACTTGAAAATGGAGCAACTAGTGGTAGGGAGAAAAAAATAACGCCAGCGAATAGGCTTACCACGCAATTCATTGACGACAAGCATTGTGTGGTTGTATTGGACATGTGAGGCATGCATTTCTATGGTTCCATTCCATTGTCTGGATGATTCTGACTGCATCTCTCTTAGTGGGGCCGGATATCAACCCTGATAACATGGTCTTTAACCCATTACATATTAATGAAGTGAATGATAAATATAATGATTGTGTTGGTCGAGATTCAAATTTCCTGAGATTTCCTAGAAATAAGTCTAGCACTTGTGATTACTTTAAGGCTAAGCAATGTAATAACCTGTACAGCAGTTTATTTAATTTCAAGACAAGCTAATTTACTACCTTTCATTTGAACGTTCCCAGTCTTCCTATAAATCATGACCACCTTGTTCATTATCTGTCTTCTCTCAGTTATGAATTTTCCATTGTTGCCCTTTCAGAAACATGGTTGACTGAAGAGACAACCGTGCTTCATGAAGTCTCCTTATAATACTATTCACCACTGTAGAATATCAAGAATGGGAGGTGTCCATTTTTGTTCGAAAACTTTTTCAATTCTTTGTAAGAGAGAATCTCGCACTTAAATCTCATAACATTGATGTTGAATCTCTTTTCATAGAAATTCCCTATTTATTTTTGGGGGGTAAAAAAGTGGTAATTGGATGCGTCTATCAGCCACCCAATTCTGACATTGGTAGTTTCATTGATATCCTTGCATCAACTTTGGATTAGATTAATAATGATGATAAAATCTGTTTTCTATTGAGTACATACAACATACATGTATTTAAAAGTGAGAATCACTCACTGACATCAGATTTTTTGAATACTTTATACTCCAGTATCTGTATACCCTCATCTATGACCGTTTCATCTGCCACCTTTATTGATAATATTTTTTACTAATTATTTGAATAATGTTGCTAACATAGGTATACTTTAGACTGACATTTCTGACCACTTTCCAATTTTCCACTTCTCTTTGGCAGCTGGAAATGAATAGATTAATAGCTTAAAATGTAGAATATTTAACAAAGGTAATTGTGAGCCCTTTAACATGTTTATTGATGTGTATTATTGAAGAAAATGTGTATTCAGGCCGATGTGGAGTCTGCTTCCCAGACTTTTCACACGTCTTTCAATTCTGTATTTCACCACTGTTTTCCCTTAGTTAAACCACGTGAGAGCAAGAGAACGTTTTACAACCGGTCTCAAAAAATCCTTGGTAAAAAAAAAACTAGTTGTATAAAATGTTTCTCACAAATCATTTCCCCCTGTATTCTGCAAATAACAAAAATTATGAGAACACATTTACTTACCTACTACGGATATCCCCAAAAATATATCTTACTAACAAATTCCAAGAATCCGTCAATAATATAAAGTCAAACTCGAAAATCATCAATCAAATGTTTAATAAGAAAAAGTAATCTACAACTATTCCATCTCAATTTATTGTGCGTAGTGAGAGTAGGTGTGCTCTGCTCCACAGAATAGACAGAAAGTCTGTGTAGATGCGGAGAGCAAGTGCCACCTTGGCAGTTGATATATGCCACCACAGTCCTATTATCTGTCCAGACCAGGACGTCACAATTCTGAAGGAAGGGCAGAAAGTGTTTCAAGGAAAGGAACACTGTCAGAAGCTCAAGGTAGTTTATATGAACGAGGCGGAGTTGTTGCGACCACACTCTGTTCATTGCTTCTCCCTCGTAGACTGCGCCCCAACCTGTGAGTGATGTGTCTAGGGGAGTTGCAGAAATGAAGATAAAGGGGCTATTCCAGTGATGAAGAGCCAAGAGGCATTCTGAGGTCACATTTATCTTTCGATTGAGGTGACTTTGTGTGCACAGACGTTGGGCAGATACCCAGTGTTGGAAGTCTACCATTCTCAGTTGTCCCAGTGGTACAACTGAGATGGTGGACACCATCAACACCAGCACTCGGAGTGCCTGTGGAACAGGGAAGTGTTGTCGGAACGACATGACGCGGTCGTCCTATAGTTTAGCCCGACAAGAGAGAGAATCCAGCTAGATGCCTAGAGATTCTATTCTCTATGTTGGCACCAAACATATCTTTTTCAGGTTGATCTTCAACCTTAACACAGTGAGGTGGCTTACAAGGGAAGCTGTGTCTCGCACTGCTTGCTCCTGTGTAGGGAAGCAAAGCAGGTAATCGTCTATTTATGCGGAGACTCTTAGACCCTTGGTTCTCAGGGGTGCTAGAGCTGCTTCCACACACTTGCTGAATGTTCTGGGAGCTAGTCCTAGCCCGAAGGGGATAGTGAAGTATTCTTAGCCTGTGCGTTGAAAGGCAAACTTAAGAAACCTCCTGTGTGCTGGCAGAATGTTTCTGTAAAAAGAAAATTTGTCATGTCGGTCGACTGAAGTGAACCAGTCGCCTCAACGAATAGAGCAAGACAGCACATTGAGCGTAAGCATATGGAATGAGAACTTTCTTTCTCAGATAGCTGTTGAGGACCCGTAGGTCCTCCCTTAGGAACCGGGAAGTAACGGAAGTAGAGTCAAGATGGCTCTCTGCTGCTGGTATAGCTCTGATGGCCACTTTGCTCAATAAAGAGGAACTTTCCTGTTCTAGTATGCGAGCTAGTGAAGCTAGGATTCCATTGAAAATGGGTGGCTTCCTATCAAACTGCAGTCTATGTAACTGTGAACAAGACTCAGGGCTGGACAGTGCATTGCCCTTTTGTTGTAGTTTTGCTCTGTAACCTTTGCAACACGCTGGGATGCGAGAGATACTTTCTTATTGAAGTGAGTAATGTCAAAACACTGAGCTTCCTGGACAGTGATTGGTGGTGACTGACAATTTGTATTCCTGCCTCGGCTACTTTAAAAAGAGGGGAAGAGCAGTGGCATGGCGGGCACTTATGGGTTGAGCCCAAGGCGTCTTCTCTGTGAGTGGACACATTGAATTGAGTCACTCTACGAGGGGTAGGGTTCTAGTGCCTCCCTCCCATGGTGGGGGGGGTCTGTGTTCTACCCGAGAGGGGACATGCAGGACATGGTGTGAACTGTTAGCTACCCCTCACTGCCGCTGGGCACGTACCCCTAGGTCAGACATCCCTTCTTTCCCCCAGGGGAATCGGTTGGGGCGGGACTTCGATGCGGCCGTAGCGACGGGCTGCTTACCCCACTGTCGGACCCTGTTGGGGGACCTGAACTGTGGGTTTCCTGCTGCATCGCTGGGGGCATCGCATTGCGGAAAACTCTGGTACCGGTGTGTTGCCCTTTCCCTACCACAAAGCCTGGAGTGGCAGACGGGTTGCCACAGCACCTGGGTCTGCAGGGTAGGCAGAAGTTGAAGGCTTCATGTTCATTCTTGCGGAGTTCGTACCAAACAATTCTGTCAGCTTAACCGGAGCATCAAGGAAATCTGCTTTCTCTTTGTGCAAGAGCCTGGATAGGTTGAGCCACAGGGCTCTCTCTTCAACCACGGCAAGGCTCATGGCTCGACCACAGCTTTGAATGGCGCCTCTGAAGGCTCAGAGGTTAAGATTTGCAATTACACAGATCTCCTCCCATACTGATGATCCTGGTTGGCTATGCCCATGGCTTTGAAATTGTCCATCTCCAGCAACAAATTGGCCTGGTAAGCCAACAGTAGGGATGTTATGTTCAACACCTGTACTGAACGTGCCACAGAAATGTAGACCTTCTGGAAGATGGATGCCGAAAAGCGATTAATCTTCCCAGGGACAGTAGTTCCGGTCAGTGAAGAGGCACTGGGGTTGAGGTGGTTGGCCGACAGACATGCCGAGGCCCAGCTCCTCCATGTCCTCAATGTCCATGTACACAAAGTGTCTGGTTTGGACTTTGCTGGACAAAGGCTTGTCCCAGTTGCATTTGGCTGGGACTCTTGGGAGGAGTTGCTTTCCAGGGACGGAAAGAGTTTCCTCCCATCAAAACAGTCCATTTCGGCACTACCACCCCCCACGGATACCGAGCCTGGCACTGGGTGAAAAGGGTCCAAATCAGGGTATATATTTACATGACCATTTCCGATGCATACTTTGAGATTTGTGGATATGCACCTTATCCAGACAAATTCTGAATACAGTTGTGTCTTTTATACATATACTGCCTTCAGAAGTATTCATGCCCGGGCCTCCCGAGTGGTGCAGTGCTCCAGTTCGAACCCAGGCTGTGTCACGGCTGGCCATGGGGCAGTGCACAATTGGCACAGCCTCGTCAGGGTTAGGGTAGTGTTTGGCCGGCAGGGATTTCCTTGTCTCATAGTGATCTAGTGACTCCTTGTGGTGGGCTGGGTGCCTGCAAGCTGACTTTAATCATCAGTTGGACAGTGTTTCCTCTGACACGTTGGTGTGGCTGGCTTCTGGGTTAAGCGAGCAGTGTGTCAAGGAGCAGTGCAGCAAGGCAGGGTTGTCTTTCAGAAGATGCATGGCTCTCGAGAGTTACCTCTCCCTAGTCTGTAGGGGAGTTGCAGAGATGAGACAAGATAGTAACTACCAATTGGGGAAAAAACGGGTTAAAGTTTAAAAAAATAAGTATTCATACACATTGACTTATTCCAACTTTTGCTGTGTTATAGCCTGAATTCAAAATTAACTAAATATCTGTTTTCTCTAATCCATCTACACACATAATACCCCATAATGACAAAGTAAAAAAACAAAAACATTTATTGACAATTAGAAAGAGAAATATCTAATTTACATAAGTATTCACACCCTTGAGTCAATACTTTGTAGAAGCACCTTTGGCAGCGATTACAGCTGTGTCATTCTGGGTCTCTAAGAGCTTTACCTACCTGGATTGTGCAACATTTGCCCATTATTCTTTTCAAGGTTCTTCAAGCTCTGTCAAATTGGTTGTTGATCATTGTTAGATAACCATTTTCAGTTCTTACCACAGATTTTCAAGTAGATTTAAGTCAAAACTGTAACTCGGACACAGGAATGTTCACTGTGTTCTTGGTAAGCAACTCCAGTATAGATTTGGCCCTGTTTCCCTCTGGATATCATACATGATGTGGCCGGATATTGACTTATTAGATATCCTGAGATAGGACTATGTGGACATCTTATTTTCTCTATGTGATGAATTTGGACTCAACAAATGAGTGTGTAAATGACGTGTGGTTGAACTGCCAACTGGAGAAACAAAGTGAGAAGTTGTTGAGAAAATACCTCAAAGAAATTAACGTTGCAGTGAGTAGCTAATTTGAGATGCTTTATTCATCTTTTAACTAGAATCAAGAACGTTAGCTAATTGAGCCAGCAACCAGTAGGGCTATCTAGCTAACTAGGCTTGATAGAGGGTAAAAGCTAACTGCTAGCTGAGCTAGATAACAAATAATGAAATCAAGTCACAAGGTGCCAGCTAAAACGTTTAGGCATGTTTTGTATTACTGGTTAATATAAGCTAGCTAACTAACTTAGCTATCTTGTCATATGGTTATCTGATATTACAATATTTTCTCACTGCTGACCCAATATGCACCCATCGCATCCTTCATCCATAACAAACAAGGCAGGCAGGGGTATTGAATGTGCAACTTTTATTTCCTGTTAAGTATAAATAAAATACATTATTAGCAAAGATTGGCCTATGTATACATTTTTACAGAAAACGTGTTGTGATTGGAGCTTTGCTATGCTGCATTTTCTAAACAGAAATAGTAGAGGTTTGCTTTGCAAATATCAACTTGGATTAAATGTGATGATGTTTGCCTTTCCGTGCCTTGTATAGCCTAATACTGAATATGGTGCAAATGTATGCTAGATATGTCAACTTCATGTGAAGATTTTCAGCACCTGAACAGGTAAAATACATTTTGAGAAATACAGATACATAAATGATCAGGTAATGACTACAGATAATTATAAAGTCTTAAATATATCACCATGTTGACACATACCCTTTCCAGAGTTAGAATAATTTACAAATATGTAAGTGGGTGCATGCTCCTCAGATGCGTGTTTTGAACATATCTCACCCCAGATATCTCCTGGACTCATACGGTAGCAGGGAGATTTCTGATGTCTGGATTGGATGCATGTAGAAACTGTCCCAATACAGAGAATATCCTAGCTCCGTATATGAAATGAAGGACGTCCGTATCTGGAGCATGTCTACTCCTTATATCTAATAACATGTCAGATATCCGGAAATATATAGATAAAGATATCCCCTGATATTGACCCTTTTCACCCAATGTGGCTGCTACCCATTTGCAGACATCGATAAGCCCAAATTTATCATCGGTCAACAATGCTCCACCGAATGCAGAAGAGGGCCTTGAGCCTTGGGCATTATTTTCCTCTTCTTCCTCGTCGAGGTGGAAGAGATGGTTCATGCTCTCGTCATCTTCTTCATCGATAACGATGTCCTCGTCCCCGCTGCTATGTCTTGAAACAGCGTAGGGAAATCCTCGAGGTTACCATCCATAACCTCGACCCAGGATGGTTGTGGTTGTGGGCAATGTTACCTCAAATTTGTTTGTGAGCAAATTTCAGGTCTGCTGAGCGCAAACTTGAACATTGTGAAAATTCTGTGCAACTTCTGCCGCATGTTTACTGAGAACACTGAGGCTGTACCTGCAATAAGTTACAGTTTTAACAGTGGCCAAGTTGGTTCCTGTGGCTATTTGATCCTATTGTAGGTCTACCAGAGTGGCCTACCACTAAAAACAATGGAGAAATGTTATGGCTGTCGTCGGTGGAAGAAGGTGAGGACCAAGGTGCAGCGTGGTAAATGTTCATGATATTTAATAATAATCAAAAACTGAACACTGAATAACAAAACAACAAAGAAACAACCGAAAACAGTTCTATCTGGTGCAGACACACAAAGACTGAAAATAACCACCCACAAAACCCAACAGAAAACAGGCTACCTAAATATGGTTCCCAAACTGGGACAACGATTGACAGCTGCCTCTGATTGAGAACCATATCAGGCCAAACACAGAAATAGAAAATCATAGAAAAACTAACATAGACAACCCACCCAACTCACGCCCTGACCATACTAAAACAAAAGACAAAACAAAGGAACTATGGTCAGAACGTGACAAGAAAAATACATCCCATATCATTTTAACATGTGTCACATTCCTGACCTGTTTTCTCTTATTTTTGTATGTGTTTAGTTGGTCAGGGCGTGAGTTGGGGTGGGCATTCTATGTTACGTGTTTCTATGTTTAGGTTCATTGTTTGTTAGCCTTATATGGTTCTCAATCAGGGACAGGTGTTATTCATTTCCTCTGATTGAGAATCATATATAGGTAGGTGGTTTCACTCTGTTTGTTTGTGGGTGGTTGTCTTCCGTGTCTGTGTATGTTGCACCACACGGGACTGTTTCGGTTTGTCGTTCGTGTATGTAGTCTGTTCGTGCGTTCTTCGTTTATTGTAAGTTCTCTAGTCCAGGTCTGTCTACATCGTTTATTTGTTTTTGTAGTTTGTTAAAGTGTTTTCGTGTTACGTCTTTACTTTAATAAATATCGTTATGTATTCATCACCCGCTGCGATTTGGTCCAATCCCTACTCCTCCTCTTCAGACGAAGAGGAGGAGAACGACCGGTACAGAACCACCCACCTAACAAGGATCAAGCAGCGTGAGAGGAACCAGCAGCAGCGGCCAATAAACCAGGACTCGTGGACTTGGGAGGAGATTCTGGACGGAAAGGGACCCTGGGCACAGCCAGGAGAATATCGCCGTCCCAAAGCTGAGCTGGAGGCAGCGAAAGCAGAGAGGCGGCGATATGAGGAGGCAGCACGTAAGCGAGGCTGGAAACCCGAAGAGAAACCCCAAAAATGTCTTGGGGGGGCTAAAAGGGAGTGTGGCGAAGTCAGGTAGGAGACCTGCGCCTACTCCCTGTACTTACCGTGGAGAGCGAGAGTACGGGCAGACACCGTGTTACGCAGTAGAGCGCATGGTGTCTCCTGTACGTGTTCAGAGCCCGGTGCAGTACATACCAGCTCCTCGTATCGGCCGGGCCAGATTGAGGATTGAGCCGGATGTCATGAAGCCGGCCCAACGCATCTGGCCACCAGTGCGTCTCCTCGGGCCGGCTTACATGGCACCAGCCTTACGCATGGTGTCCCCGGTTCGCCTACATAGCCCGGTGCGGGTTATTCCACCTCCCCGCACTGGTCGGGCGACGGGGAGCATACAACCAGGTAAGGTTGGGCAGGCTCAATGCTCAAGGGAGCCAGTACGCCTGCACGGTCCGTTATTTCCGGCGCCACCTCCCCGCTCCAGCCCGGTACCACCAGTGCCTACACCACGCACCAGGCTTCCTGTGCGTCTCCAGAGCCCTGTTCCTCCTCCACGCACTAGCCCTGTGGTGCGTGTCTCCAGCCCATTACCACCAGTGCCTACACCACGCACCAAGCCTCCTGTGCGTCTCCAGAGTCCTGTACGCACTGTTCCTTCTCCCCGTTCTCGCCCTGATGTGCGTGCCCTCAGCGCGGTACCACCAGTGCCGGTACCACGCACCAGGCCTATAGTACGCCTTGACAGTTCAGTGTGCCCTGTTGCTGTTCCCCGCACTAGCCTGAAGGTGCGTGTCCTTAGCCCGGTACCTCCAGTTCCGGTACCACTTACCAGGCCTACAGTGCGCCTCAGCCGGCCAGAGTCTGCCATCTGCCCAGAGCTATCTGAGCCATCCGTCTGCCCAGCGCCATCTGAGCCATCCGTCTGCCCAGCGCCATCTGAGCCATCCGTCTGCCCAGCGCCATCTGAGCCATCCGTCTGCCCAGCGCCATCTGAGCCATCCGTCTGCCCAGCGCCATCTGAGCCATCCGTCTGCCCAGCGCCATCTGAGCCATCCGTCTGCCCAGCGCCAACTGAGCCATCCGTCTGCCCAGCGCCATCTGAGCCATCCGTCTGCCCAGCGCCATCTGAGCCATCCGTCTGCCCAGCGCCATCTGAGCCATCCGTCTGCCCCGAGCCATCTGAGCCATCCGTCTGTCCCGAGCCATTAGAGCCGTACGTCAGTCAGGAGCCGCTAGAGCCGCCAGTCAGCCAGGATCCGCCAGAGCCGCCAGTCAGCCAGGATCCGCCAGAGCCGCCAGTCAGCCAGGATCCGCCAGAGCCGCCAGTCAGCCAGGATCTGCCAGAGCCGCCAGTCAGCCAGGATCTGCCAGAGCCGCCAGTCAGCCAGGATCTGCCAGAGCCGCCAGTCAGCCAGGATCTGCCAGAGCCGCCAATCAGCCAGGATCCGCCAGAGCCGCCAGTCAGCCAGGATCTGCCAGAGCCGTCCGTCAGTCAGGATCCGCCAGAGCCGCCAGTCAGCCAGGATCTGCCAGAGCCGCCAGTCAGCCAGGACCTGCCAGAGCCGCCAGTGAGCCATGAGCAGCCAGAGCCGCCAGCGAGCCATGAGCAGCCAGAGCCGTCAGCGAGCCATGAGCAGCCAGAGCCGTCAGCGAGCCATGAGCAGCCAGAGCCGTCATCGAGCCAGGAGCAGCCAGAGCCGTCAGCGAGCCAGGAGCAGCCAGAGCCGTCAGCGAGCCATGAGCAGCCAGAGCCATCAGCGAGCCATGAGCAGCCAGAGCCGTCAGCGAACCATGAGCAGCCAGAGCCGTCAGCGAGCCATGAGCAGCCAGAGCCGTCAGCGAGCCATGAGCAGCCAGAGCCGTCAGCCAGTCCAGAGCTCCCGTCCCTCAGTCCGGAGCTCCCGTCCCTCAGTCCGGAGCTGCCGTCCCTCAGTCCGGAGCTGCCGTCCCTCAGTCCGGAGCTGCCGTCCCTCAGTCCGGAGCTGTCGTCTCTCAGTCCGGGGCTGCCCCTTATCCCGTTGCTGCCCCTTATCCCGGTGCTGCCCCTTATCCCGCTGATGCCCCTTATCCCGCTGATGCCCCTTAATTTAGGTGGGTTTATTTGGAGGGTGGTCATTGGGAGGGGGCTACAAAAGCGGGGATTGACTATGGTGGGGTGGGGACCACGCCCAGAGCCTGAGCCGCCACCGTGGACAGATGCCCACCCAGACCCTCCCCTAGACTTTATGCTGGTGCGTCCGGAGTTCGCACCTTGAGGGGGGGGTTATGTCACGTTCCTGACCTGTTTTCTCTTATTTTTGTATGTGTTTAGTTGGTCAGGGCGTGAGTTGGGGTGGGCATTCTATGTTACGTGTTTCTATGTTTAGGTTCATTGTTTGTTAGCCTTATATGGTTCTCAATCAGGGACAGGTGTTATTCATTTCCTCTGATTGAGAATCATATATAGGTAGGTGGTTTCACTCTGTTTGTTTGTGGGTGGTTGTCTTCCGTGTCTGTGTATGTTGCACCACACGGGACTGTTTCGGTTTGTCGTTCGTGTATGTAGTCTGTTCGTGCGTTCTTCGTTTATTGTAAGTTCTCTAGTCCAGGTCTGTCTACATCGTTTATTTGTTTTTGTAGTTTGTTAAAGTGTTTTCGTGTTACGTCTTTACTTTAATAAATATCGTTATGTATTCATCACCCGCTGCGCTTTGGTCCAATCCCTACTCCTCCTCTTCAGACGAAGAGGAGGAGAACGACCGTTACAACATGGAAATAGCTGTTAAATCTTCAGCCTACAGTAGCAGCAAACGTGTGGGGTTCAATATAGGTCTACATTCCAGACTTTTGAAAAAAATATTCAGGGCTTGACATGAACCTGTTTATCCACTTGTTCTTCAGACAAGGAGGTGACTGAAAATGTTGTGTTGCTTTTCAAATATGGCTAGTGTCACGCCTGCTCCCGCTCTCCCTCTCTGGCACTCGAGGGTGCCAGGCTGCCCTTCATTACGCATACCTGTCACCATCATTACGCGCAGCTGTGCAATATGGGACTAACCTGGACTCCATTACCTTGTTGATTACCCCCTCTATATCTGTCTGCTCCTCACTTTGTTCCCTGTGTCAGCAGTAATGTCGTTATTCTTCCCCTGTCCAGATGCTGTTCCTGTTCTGTTTCAAGTCATTAAATGTTCACTCCCTGTACCTGCTTCTCATCTCCAGCGTCAATCCTTACAGCTAGAAATGCACACATTTTGTGCACTCCCCCATTGTTGACTAGAAATTAGCTATAACTAGGCTAATAATGCACTAACTAGCAAAGAATATGGGCAAATGTGCACAGGTGGCTACATGACCACTTATGCTGTTCCGCTCATGCTGGTAACATAGTCCAGTTCAAAGTAAACGGCACAGATCCATATATGGCAATGGCTATTTGCATATAGGCTTACTGCTCTGATTGGTTATGGCACACCGGTCTGTGTAGAGTACGGGCCTGAGTCGTGCATGTCAATGCAATACAATCCTACTTCAATGCGCTCTGCCTACAAGAAAATCTCTTGCACTTTTAGTCTTGCATAGTTTTTTTTGTTTTTGGTACGTTACATTGAAAGTTACTACTATTGCATTGATTCGAGCACAATTCCCACAGTAGAGCAAAATATTGATTGTGTTAACTAAAGGGGAAAACTGTAGAAAGTTGAGTGAAGTTCAATCTCGTACTTCTCTGTGGGAGCTGATAAGCGGCAGTCCGAGTGGAGCTGCATGCCCGCACACGCTCGCAGCTTAGAGGGAACATTGCTTGTGGGGTAGCCTCCTCTCCCGAAGGCTGTGAGGAGGTCGTTGGTAATTCTCTACAGTGCAGGCAGGAATAGGGGTTAGCGAGTGCTAACTTAGCGTGCTCAAACCCCAAGCAGGCGATACACACAGAGTGTGTATCCTTTCCGGTGCTGGGGCAGTAGCCATGCTCAGTTCTCCCTGTGCAGGGGAAGCATGCTCCATGGCTAGAATAGTATTCCTCGGGCAATGAGTAAGCTAGCGTTTGCCTCGTGGGCTAATAGCCTGAGAAAGCATGTGCTTTCTTAGTCTTTTGACCAACGAAGCATGTCTCTCGACTGCCGAACTGTGAAGCTAGGATGGTCAGTCTAGACAACATGACACGAAAGGATGCGTGTTGAACTAAATGAGAGAGGAGAGCTAGCAATTCTACCATCTGGCCATGAAAGAAAATATAGTTTGGTATAGCTGGCCTTGCGGTTTGAGCTTGCCAAGTCTCAGTAGCCGTGTGACGCTAGCTACCACAGGAGACCCAGTGAGTAGAAAAAGCAACAGAGATGATTCTACAAGAAGCAAAAACTTTGCTTTTGGTCAGTTGTTCAACACAAAAGACGAGAGCTGAGGCCCTGCATTAACCTACACTGTTTGCCTGTGAACAGTTAAGCAGGAAGACATGGATCAAGTCGTGCTGAGAGCTTCAGGTTATTGTAGTTATCTTTGCAAGGAAGAGAGGGATAATGACCAGCAAGCAGAACATGTGGCTCTTGTAAATAGAGAGGGGCTCACCTCATTTGCCACTCGACCTGTCTGTCTCCGACTAAAGTTTTGTGATTGGCCCTTCCTGTTAGTGATCTGCCTCCAGTGAATCCCATTGTAATATATATCGCAAAAGGTATTTGAAAGAGAACAGCAAAACAGAAGAAGGGGAGGGCAACATAAATATAAACAGAGGAATTAAAAGAGCAGAGTGTTTCTTTTAAACCAGGTCTGGACTATAAACCTGCTCATATGTTACTTCTGTTTTAAACCAGGATTACTGAATGGAGAGACTGGAGAGGGAAAGCCTGCTAACATACACACACACACACACACTCACACAGACACACACACACTCACAGGCCCATAAATTACCCTGCAGATTAGAACAATTAGCCTTTATGGAGATAGGAAGAGTATAACTGGAATAAACCCTAAACTGTATAGTGTTCAACAGTGAGACACTTGACTATATGTATGATAATACCCTCACTTATTAAAAGGCTTGACTTGTACACTACAGGAAGTGGCATATAGCTCTTGAACATTGTGTTATGGTCATACTGATATGTTTTTTACCAGTTCGTAAGCTAAAGTGGCTAGAGTATTGCAGAACAGGCAGAAAAGCTCAACAACATCTACTCAGAAATAGAAATACTATACTGATCATAACCACACATACACACAGACACAAACAAATGCAAATACGCATGCATACACGCATACATTGTTGACTAACAGCATTTACCTCTATGTAACTCTTAGGAAAAAAAGGTGCTATCTAGAACCTAAAAGAGGGCTTGCAGTTGACGTACGACACCTCCTGGCGTCCATGTTGAAAGACCACCGCATTAATTATTCTGTTAACAGCCGAGTGACTACCCTAAACTGCATGATAACAGTGCCTAAAACGAGTTGATTCATCTCCACGGTCATTTTATGTGGACTATTTGGCTACGCTAACAAGGCAGGAAAGAAAACAGCAAAATATATGTTTACAGATTCACCTCAATCATGAAACACCATTGGTGATACCAATGAGATAAAACTCAAGAACTGTCAAAAAACCGAAGAAACCTTTTTGCCCGTCAAGACCTAAAGTCAGACAGCTGGCAGTATAGGGTCTGCTACGATCATTTCATCACTGGTCAGTCAAGTCTGATCGATTTTAAGTTTAATTTCGCTGTTATGCTAACCAGGTGTTAACAACAACACAACAAGTTAGCCAAAATTAGATAGCTAGTAGTCTTAGCATGTGTCTCGGGAGTTTCACATTTTGGGGAAGCTATTTTTTCACCACAATTGATCAATAAAAACGACCTTGTCTTGAATGTAACCATGTAATTTAGGCCGAAAAGGGGTACTGGCGAAAAGGGATCGAGCATTTATCAAATGAACATCAAAAGTAATTTTTGTTGGTATTGTAGCTAACCCTCACCCTATTTCAAACCTTAACCTAATTCTCCTAACCTGTTACGTTGATTACCCTAACCTTCTGCGTAAATTCTCCTAATCTGCTACTAAATGTCAAATATTGTAACGGCAGCCTTCCTCCTCTTCGTCTGAAGAGGAGGTGTAGCAGGGATCGGACCAAGACGCGTTCAACATGATTTAATCAACAAGACGAAAACTGTGAACACTTACACCGATACAGCCCTATCTGGTGCAGAGAAAACACAGAGACAGGAAACAACCACCCACAATCCCCAACACAAAACAAGCCACCTATATATGATTCCCAATCAGAGACAACACAAAACATCTGCCTCTGATTGAGAACCATATTAGGCCAAACATAGAAACAGACAAACTAGACACACAACATAGAATGCCCACCCAGCTCACGTCCTGACCAACACTAAAACAAGCACAACACACAAGAACTATGGTCAGAACGTGACAAATATGACTTAATTTGACAAAAGATGGATCCCTTCTAACCATGATCATGAAATTGGGTGACGCAAGTTGTACGATATGACGTCCATAGAGCCTGGAGGACATTACTGCCCAAAAAACTCCAGTGGTTATTATGTGTTCATATACGTAATAACCAAATGATAATTTGTTGAGAACTTTCTTCATAAGATGAGGGGAAATGTATGGACATAAGAAAAGGCCTCAATGAGATATGACAACCTGCTTCGTTGACTATTGCTTGTTCCAGCCCAACAATAGATGTAATCTTTATATGACACTAAAAACACCTGAATGATTTAAACACAGCCAAACACTTAAGTGCCCTGGTGGTATAGGTGACCTGAAGAAGTGATATTCTAACATCATGAGTACTTTTCATTTATGTACTACTGTAGATTCAACAGTTGACCTCTGTCAAGTATTGTCATATCTGCTAGCAAGTATTGTCCTCTCTGCTTTGCCTAGCCCCAATGAATAAAAAATATAAATTTTTCTTAACTTTTTTGACCATTTAAACACATTTAGCATAGATGTATGTAATTGTAATGTAATTGTTGTTGTAGTCTTAGGCAAACCATCTGCATTGTCACAGTAGCACCTCCAAGTGCCACTCAGACCTTCTTGGTGAAATGTATCTGGCATTGAACTTGGTGATTGTAGTGTGTATGTTTTAAGATAAGGATCCCATCATAACCTGCTTCCATACATTTAACCACCTACAGTACCAGTCAAAAGTTTGGACACACCTAATCCACAATCCCCCGACCTCAACCCAATTGAGATGGTTTGGGATGAGTTGGACCGCAGAGTGAAGGAAAAGCAGCCAACAAGTGCTCAGCTTAACTCCTTCAAGACTGTTAGAAAAGCATTCCAGGTGAAACTGGTTGAGAGAATGCTAATAGTGTGCAAAGCTGTCATTAAGGCAAAGGGTGGCTACTTTGAAGAATCTCAAATATAAAATATATTCTGATTTGTTTAACACTTTTTTGGTTACTACAAGATTCCATATGTGTTATTTCATAGTTTTGAAGTCTTCACTATTATTCTACAATGTAGAAAATAGTAGAAATAAAGAAAGATCCTGGAATGAGTACGGTAGGTGTGTACAAACCTTTGACTGGTACTGTATACATTACAGGATTTGCACTAAACCATTTAATGTCAGCACATGGCATGTACAACATCCAGTATAATGATTAGCCTCTTATTGTCTCCTGGTATCGTTTTTAAATTGAGAACATATAGCTGGACAATATGTAAACAATGTGTGAGTTATGCTATTCTCTGCTTCAGATGCACAATGTCAAGGGATGCATTGCAAATGCCCATGAGGCAACTCCGGTTCTCGAGTACCCCCAACACTACAGTTTATTGTAGCAACGGACAAACACACCTGATTCAACTTGTCAACTAATCATCAGGCCCTCTGAGTTAAATCAGTTATGTTTGTCTGGGGCTACAACAAAAATGTGTGCTGTTGGGGGTACTCAAGGACTGGAGTTGGGACCCACTGCTGTAGGCCTATGGTTACACTGGCGTTGGATGCCATTATCAGCTGCATAATGGATTCAAATTGCTGATATCCTGAAAAAATTGTGACAGTCAAATAAAACTAATTGGAGAGCTTTTGACTTGACAAAAAGGTAATGTTAAATTGAGAATACACAGAAACAGACAAATTATAGAGATTCCCTTCCCCTCTTTATTTCAGGATTGTGATCTGTGATTAATCAACATCGACATTAGTTAATCTTGAATAATAGTTAAGTTAACAATTAAAACAAGTTTTAACACTTAACTTCAAAGAATCAACACTATTTTGTAACATTGTGTTCAAATAAGCTAACGTATCTGTAAAGGTCAGACAACAAGTAGGCTATTATTACTAAAGTATAATTTCAGGTGAACAACATCGCTCCACTTATCCCTGATCTACGGGGGGAGCAGACTTCTGTTCCAGCCCAGCAGTAGCACACTTGATTATCAACTAATTTGGTTTGATACATTGAATCAGGTGTGCTAGTGCTGGGCTGGAACAGAAGCCTGCACACCCAGCAGAGTTGGCCTGCTCCAGTTTTAATATGTTTATACATTATGTGTGCCTTTTAAACTATATATTTTTTCACAAAATGTGCCAACATAAGTACACATATAATCCATGGTATACAAGGATGTACCCTTATTCTCGTGGAACCTCTTCATCTACAGTACCGACAAGGTTTTACAGCTCTCTGTATCTGAGGACACAAAACATCACAAAAGAAACAGGTTGCATTATACTCAAATGACACAGCACTGAATAGTGTTACTATACAGTATCTCTCTGTCCTCAGTTTTTCTCACTAGACTGGAACTGGAGAAAACTTTCATGATGTCCTCCCACAAAAGTAATGTACCTGCCTTGTAGAGGGTAACGTTAGCATACTCTTCCTTCTCTGACAGCTGGAACTGCTAGCTAATCCTTTCACCCTCTTACATGGCTGTTAACTAACTAACTAACGTTACCTAGCAACAAATGCATTTAGAGTTACAGTACAACGATAAATACATGAAGATAGGTATCTAACTAGTCAATATGAAGTTAGCAAGCTGGTGATATTTAATTCACTTAGCTCGCTACAGAGTATAAAGTTAACTAACTAACGTTAGTGAACATTACGTTAGCAGCTCAATTGAGTTAGCCTTCACACTAAGTTTCTGTAGCAAGCTAGCTAGATAAAATGGAGGCAGTGGGAGAACCTATTCAAGTAGGTAAATATAGTTTGAAAATAATCAATGTACCTATATCCTTAGAAAAACGAAATAATGGGCAATCTTCCGGGAAGTTTCCAATGGTAGCAAAAGGCAGCCAGCCGTGTGGATGATTGGAGGACTTCCAATGGTAGCAAAAGGCAGCCAGCCGTGTGGATGATTGGAGGACTTCCAATGGTAGCAAAAGGCAGCCAGCCGTGTGGATGATTGGAGGACTTCCAACAAACTGACTTTGTTCTTCCAACATGGCACCTGGTGCGGTTGCTAGGTGATTTGTGATGCAATGCAAGCCCTCTATAGGAGAACCCTTTGAAGAAGCCTTTTTGGTTCGAGGTAGAGCCCTTTCCACAGAGGGTTCTACATGGAAAGGGTTCTACCTGGTTATCCTATGGGGACAGCAGAATAACCTTTTTGGAACCCTTTTTTCTAAGTGTAGCTGACATAAAGTAAATCACATCGTCAACAATGTCTCTCTCTCCCTTTCTGCCCCCCCTCTCTCTCTTTCTCCCTCTCTCTCTCTCTCTCTCTCTCTCTCTCTCTCTCTCTCAGTGGGCAGTATTGGATGGTGTGAGGTGCCATGTGCTGCTCAGCCTAGTCCAAGGCTGTGGGCCCACACCCCGCAGGTCATTGCTTGATTTACGTCAGAGGAAGAGCTCAGGTCTGCTGTACTGTAGTCAGTATTGTCATCATGTTGACATGTTCTCGTGGTTGTCATCTCTGGTATTCAAATGAATAATGTAGAAAATATGTATGTCCTATTTGCATTGAACACACATACATAGTATACGTAAAGCATAGTATTCAGGGTTGGGGAGTAACTGATTACATGTAACTGATTACATTACATGTAACTGTAACTGCAACCAGTTACGTGACCCAGGAAAAATATTATAATCAGATTACAGATACTTTTGAAAAACTAGATTATTACTTATTGGATTACTTTTAAATTCAGAAATTATGTTTGTGGATTTTTTTATTTATTATAACACCTTTCTGTTTTCTCAATGACATTAAATTGAACATTGAAAAATAGGGGCACGTTTAAGTTTGTTCCACCTGAGAAAGTCTGACCACAAGTCAGAGACCACTATGATGACACACCAAATGCGTTTGATGGATGTAACGTCTGAGGAGGAGCAAGGATCGGACCAAAGCGCAGCGTGGTTTGAATACATACATTAATTATAGCAACGAAGACGAAAAACACTTGACAAAATACAAAACAATAAACGACGTGAACAAACGAACGAAAACAGTACCGTGTGGCAAACAAACACAGACACGGCAACATTCACCCACAAACAAACATTGAAAACAGCCTACCTTAATATGGTTCCCAATCAGAGACAATGACAAACACCTGCCTCTGATTGAGAACCATATTAGGCCAAACGAACAAACCTAAACATAGAAACAAATAACATAGACTGCCCACCCCAACTCACGCCCTGACCATACTAAATAAAGACAAAACAAGGGAAATAAGGTCAGGAACGTGACAATGGATCTGTCAGGCGGTGGGTGTAGCTGGTGCATGAAGTCAGGCGCAGGAGAGCAGAGATGAGTGAATAACGCACTTTACTTAAGAAATAGCACAAAGTAACAATACCAAAGTGCAAACAATAACGGTTGCCACAAAGCACGGGTGAAAACATGACCCGGAAAAAAACAGCCGGAAACGTACTGACCTGAACAACAAACAATCACACACAAAGACATGGGGGAAACAGAGGGTTAAATACATGACCAGTAATTGGGAAATGACAACCAGGTGTGTGGGAAACAAAGACAAAACCAATGGAAAATGAAAAGTGGATCGGCGATGGCTAGAAGACCGGCGAAGTCAACCGGCAAGCGCCACCCGAACAAGGAGAGGAACCGACTTCGGCGGAAGTCATGACAGGATCCTTTTTGTCTTCTTCTAATGCCTCTTAAGCAGTAGCGGTGCGTGGGTAAAATCACTGGGGAAGCCAAGCCATGAAAAAAGCCATCTTACAATGTAACGTTTGTCATCTGAAGATGAAGAATCATCGGACCAAAGCGCAGCGTGGTAATTGTTCATGTTAATTTATTAAAACAGAACACTAAACAAAATAACAAAGAGAATGAAACGAAACAGTCCTGTCTGGTACAGACACAAAGACAGAAAACAACTACCCACAAAACACAGCTGGGAAAAGGCTACCTAAGTATGGTTCTCAATCAGAGACAACGATAGACAGCTGCCTCTGATTGAGAACCACACCCAGCCAAACACACAGAAATAAAAAAACATAGAACACAAAACATAGAATGCCCACCCCAATTCACGCCCTGACATAACCAAAATAGAGACATAAAAAAGGAACTAAGGTCAGGGCGTGACGTACAACCTATGTTGTGATAATTGCATTGTTTGTTCTATAACCCGTCAGTTCATAAACCATCGTGATAGATAAGGCCCAGACAACAAGAAGACAACAGTCACACAGTGGCAGAATAAATTCAACCACACAATTGTTTCAGCAAAAAAACGGAGAGCAACATCTGTCTGGTGAAGTCCAAAAAAAGAATTTTAAATCTAATAAACAGTTACATGACCTACAGAATGGTCAAGCAAGTTTATGTTTCCGTCATTTTACGACTACTTAAAAACTATTAGAACCACAGACAGTTACCGCAAGTCGCAAAGAAATCAGGAACTGCCTCCGCTATTCTAGCACCATTTAAATTTCATCATTTCAAAATCATCAAATCTCCTCTGCTTAGAAACAACTTAAAGATACCAACAACAATTTAGTTCAGTCAACGTAAGCTAAATATCATGTGGCTGTCCGTGGTACTGATCTGTGTGTGTGTGTGTGTGTGTGTGTGTGTGTGTGTGTGTGTGTGTGTGTGTGTGTGTGTGTGTGTGTGTGTGTGTGTGTGTGTGTGTGTGTGTGTGTGTGTGTGTGTGTGTGTGTGTGTGTGTGTGTGTGTGTGTGTGCGCAGGCAGAAAAAACATGTTGACTCACCCTACTTGTAGAGGAACGTCCACTCTTTCATGTTGCCAAAATGGTCTATACAGTACACGTTTTTAGTTTTTGTTGTCCTTGAGTAAGGTAGCTGACTAAAATGCTTGCTGGTTAGCCTAATTTTCTTTCACGGGCAACGATGAGCCAGCTAGTTAAGTAGCCTACTACTTCCACATCTAGCTACATATTGAACTTTCATCGTCTCAGGCAAGGGGTACAATGTATGACTTTATGGTCAGATCAGTATTAAGTAGAACAACAAGTTTAAATTTCCATCCATGTCTAATTTAGGAAAGGGACGATTTAAGCTAGCTAGCTAGCTAGCCACTGGAGGACAACAACACAACAATTCAATTTTTTCTGTTAATGACGTTTTGCTTTTTATGTGATGTGATTGGTGTGAAGCCAATCACTTGACACTTTTTTATGGTGCGCCAGGACCATTCACAGTTGAGCTCACTCAGTTTATTGACTCAATTCTGAGTGGCTATTCTTTTATTTAAAAAATTATCAAGGGAGGCCAAATACTTGATGGCTTCCAATACTTCCCTTTGCTATTGAATTCAATGCTACGTGCGGCAACAATGTCATACTCTTTTTGGCCAGACAGCTGATATATGAGCTTTACATACTGAGACAGAGGGGCGCAGTTTCGCTCACTCGGATGCTTTCTCCAGTGAGATACATTCAGCCTCTTCCGAATCTAAGGAAAACTATGAAACACAGAGAGACAAAAGATAAACTATTTTATACAACAACAAAAATTTGTACAAGTTTTGGGGAAGCCTGGCTTTCCTTAACATCCAAGAATACAAACACGCCAATGCTCTTGAGGGTAAGGTAATCCGAAAGTAACTGGGAGTAGTCAGATTACATTACTGAGTTTGGGTAATCCAAAAATTACTTTACTGATAAAGTTTTGGTCAAGTAACCATTAACTGTAAAGGGTTACATTTAGAAAATAACCTACCCTGACAGTATTATATTGTAGTAAGATACGGTGTGTGTGTTCTGTCTGTGAGTGTAGAGCTGTAGGATGTTAGTTAGCTAGTTAAAAACTGTTTCCATCTGAGTAAGTTATAACTCTGATGCAGTCCTCTAACTGTATCTGTCACCAGAACTCACTGTAGCAGCCTGGGTTTCTATCGCAATCATGCATAATTTACTACACACACCTCATTACAGCTCTATCATACTAACTACTCTGTGTGTGTGCATGTGTCTCCTGTGTGTCCAGCCCTGATCATATCATTTCACCCCTGCCAAGCAACAGGCAATGCTTTGTCTTGATGATGGACAAAGATTGACATTGGCTGACATTGACTATAGGACACAATGATTAATACCCCCCCCCCCCCCCCCCCTTCCACACACACACACACACACTGTAACACCACTAGTATGATATATTTCCACACATTTCCAGCACCCCTATCCTGAGCTGTGCAGAAAATGTACCCCTAACTCCAGTGTATGGACAGCGACCATAGATGTGTCATGGATGGTACATTCCTTCTACTGTTGTGTTATATCTCTATGAGTGAGTGCATTATGAAAAGCATACTTTATTGAGCTGTGCTATGATCCTATCATGCTGTCCAGGTCATTCAGGGAGGTGTGTATGTGTGCGTGTGTGTGTTTGTGTGTGTTTGTGTGTGTTGTCATTCAAAGGGGTATTAGGCCCCATACAGGCAGAGTAATCTGATCCCCATTGATTGGGCTGAAAGCCACTCTCAGTATGAGGGATTGGAGTTATTGCCATTGATTTTAATAACTAGGCTGTTACAGTTCATTCAGTGCACAGCCAGTCAATATCAGGGAATATCAGGAGCAGTCAATAGCAGAGAAATGAATGGGAAAATACCATAGGGAGATATTCTCCTGTCTGGTGAAAAGCTCCTCCATGCAGGTCGAGGAAATTATCTAATTTGGAGTTAGTATGATACGATATAGATCACATTGTGATACACATTGTTATATACACGTATTGAGAATATTTGTATGAATTGCTTGTCCTGCTTTGCAATTAGTGTATCTGTTTTACTGTTGGCCTGGATGAGTCTGTTAAAGACTAATTCATCCGACCATTAGGTTTATCTGTGTTGGGGACTATATAACACACCAGATGTAGGTCAGCCAAATCAGGCCACCCAGTAGCCAATCACGGATGTCCATACATAACCAGTCCCATAGGCCTGTAGGCCTATTGATCGCTAACTAATTATTTGTCAGCTGTAATTTTCCCTCTGGAGTTAGATACAGGCTGGTAATGATCTGAATCTAGCGTTGTAGTGTAGTGGAGCTGTCCTGACCTGGATCTCTCCACAGTTATGGCTAACTGCATTGATGACCAATTTGACCCTTACTATGACATATTGTACCATGCATGTCATTACATGCAGATTTCGTCAGTAATTTTACTGCAAATCACAATTTTACTGCATAAACCACAAAGTGCCTCAGAGGCATTACCGATGAAACATTTGCGGATAGTTCAATTTGTATGTTTCTGATTTTATTTTTACCTTCATTTAACTAGGCAAGTCGGTTAAGAACAAATTCTTATTTACAATTATGGCCTACACTGTCCAAACCAGGACGACGCTGGGCCAACTGTGTGCCGCCCTATGGGACTCCCAATCACGGCTGGTTGTGATACAGCCTGGAATCGAACCAGGGACTGTAGTGATGCCTCTTGCACTGAGATGCAGTGGTGTCATGCACACTTCTTCTGCACCCATGACATTTACCCTTTGAGAGTGTATGTCTGCAGGGTCAGCAATGTGATGTCTTTCTCTCTCTCTCTCTCTCTCTCTCTCTCTCTCTCTCTCTCTCTCTCTCTCTCTCTCTCTCTCTCTCTCTCTCTCTCTCTCTCTCTCTCTCTCTCTCTCTCTCTCTCTCTCTCTCTCTCTGCTGAAGATCACAGAGGCTCTGACTTCCTCCACAGGGCTCTGCAGGAAATGGGGATAATTTTCACAGATCAAAAGGAATTCAATTTATGGTTTGATAAAAGGAAAGAAATGACTAAGATTGAGCTTAATGACAGGTCCCATGACGAACGGTGTGACGGCTTGACATTGTAATGACGGTGTGTACGACGAACATTAGGATACAACTTTGATGGATTTAGAATGCTGGATATGGTAAGGTGAAAGTGTCAAAACCCAAATGTATTTCACTATGTTCCTTATGCCTTGCTGGGCCAGGGGAAGGGGTATGGAGTGAATAGGGACCCGTTGAGAGACAGAGAGTGAAAATAATGTGGGGTAGTCTCCCCATAATAGGTGGGAAGAAGTCGATATGGAATCTCGTGGAATAACAAGATAGAGAAACAGAGTGTGTGCCAGTGTGTGTTTGTAAAGAGGAGTGAGGTGTAGGAGTGGGTATGGCAATTCTTCAGCCACAGTACCTGGGGCAGCAAACTGTATTACAATGGCTGGCAGATGATTAGACATGGTTTTTATTGACATAGTACATGTGTTTTACACAGGCAGTGGGCTGTCTGGGGATAAAAGATGTACACATGCTATCAAAGATGCCTGTAGCAGCATCCCACTATTGAGGGATCTGTGTATGGCGGCGTGTATGTGTGTGTGTGTGTGTGTGTGTGTATGGCTGTGTGTGTGTGTATGTGTTTGTGTGTCTACTCTGCACATGTTTGCATCATATAGTAGTTAATTAGTCCCCAGGTGGCCTAGCAGTGGAACGGAACACTGAGCTGAATACATCCCATATGAATGCTGCTGCTCTCCCCCCCCCCCCCCCCCCACCCCCACCTCTTTCTCTCTCACTTTTCCTTTTTCTTACCTCTGTTATTACCCTTTTGACATTTGGGTGCTGAGGAGCAGGGAGACTCAAATTGGCATCTTACATAACAGACAGAAGAGAAGAACAACCCTCCAGAGAGGGAGAGAGAGAGAGAGAGAGAGAGAGAGAGAGAGAGAGAGAGAGAGAGAGAGAGAGAGAGAGAGAGAGAGAGAGAGAGAGAGAGAGAGAGAGAGAGAGAGAGAGAGAGAGAGAGAGAGAGAGAGAGAGATTGAGAGAGAGAGGAAACAGGGAGAATGAAAGAAAAAATAAAAAAATAAAAAGTTATCCTCTGATTTCCAAGGAATTCTTAAATCGATACCACAGCCTCCCGGTGCAGGATGTGTGTAAATGTGTGAGTATGTTTACATGCCCACTAATAATTTGATATTAAACTGATTATGGCAGAAGGCGGAGTTCGGCATTAGTCATGTAAACACCTTACTCTGCTTATCTTAATCGGTGTAAGGTCATAATTGAAGTAAGCATACGTCGATTGAAACACCTGATTTTCAGAGCAATCTTTTGAATTATTAGGACATGTAAACAGCTTAATTGGCGTTATAGAGGTTGTGGCAGACCAGGGGGTTTGATCTAGATGATTATATAGATCAGACACGGACACAAGTGTGATTTAAAGTGTATTTATTGAAAACAAAGAAAAAGAAAAGGAACAGGTCTCCTCTAGGAGACCGATTCCGGGTTACCGCCTTCTGAGCTGCTGTCTCTGGGGTAGAACCCCGAGCACCTCGGTTCTAGCAGACTATGAGGACGTCTATTCCGGTAGCAACCTCTCAGTATCTCCAACACCCCTGTGTGCTGCCCTCCTGGCAGCTTTATTGGCCCCGTACAGCTGGTGAGCAACCAGCCCCTTGAAACTTAACAGCCTCAATCAGCCCCAATTAGTCCTGGCTGGAGGACCCATCGAGCATGGAATCCTCCTCCGGTTGTTCACCAGGTCAAATCAAATCAAATTGTATTTGTCACATACGCATGGTTAAATAAAATAACATCAAATCAAATTGTATTAATCACATGCAGAGTGTGTGCCAGCATGTGTTTGTAAAGAGGAGTGAGGTGTAGGAGTGGGTATGGCAATTCTTCAGCCACAGTACCTGGGGCAGCAAACTGTATTGCAATGGCTGGCAGATGATTAGAAATGTTTTTTATTGACATAGTAAATGTGTTTTACACAGGCAGTGGGCTGTCTGGGGATAAAAGATGTACACATGCTATCAAAGATGCCAACTTGCAGACTTGTTTACTTGGTGCTGTGCGTTTTGTTGCTAACCTTTGCTACCTGACAACTTTACGGTTTTTACTTTTTAATTACCGTTTATATTTTTCGTTTTTCCCTCGCTCAACTTTTTTTCATTCAACTTTTTCACTCCGGGCGCTTTATCTGGACGTGGTTCGTCAGGACCTCCACCAGCCGAAGCTAAGTAGTAACATTAACATGATTTATTTTTATTTTATTTCACCTTTATTTAACCAGGTAGGCTAGTTGAGAACAAGTTCTAATTTACAACTGCGACCTGGCCAAGATAAAGCAAAGCAGTGTGAACAGACAACAACACAGAGTTACACATGGAGTAAACAATAAACAAGTCAATAACACAGTAGAAAAACATTTTGAGACCGAGTCGCTGTACTCATAATATACAGGAGAACAATCGCCTTACGGCGAGGATAGCTGTGCTGCAAGCCCAACTTCAGACGCAATCGTTAGGCAAGAGTCATTTCAGTGTAGGAAAGGATGAAACAGCGTCTGTACCACCAGTAAGTACAGAGTGTAGTATAACTCCCAGTGCAAAGTCCCCGCAGCCGGACAACTTTCTCATGGCTTCTGGAGGGAAATGCTGTAGGAATGCTCAACCTGTGTCGCTCATTCAGCCGACAGAAACTTTCAACCGGTTCTCCCCATTAAGCAGCGAGTCGGAGTCAGCTCTGACAAATTGAAAACCCTAGTCATTGGCGACTCCATTACCCGTAGTATTAGACTTAAAATGAATCATCCAGCGATCATACACTGTTTACCAGAGGGCAGGGCTACCGGCGTTAAGGCCAATCTGAAGATGGTGCTGGCTAAAGCTAAAATTGTCGAGTGTAGAGAGTATGGGGATATTGTTATCTACGTCGGCACCAACGATGTTAGGATGAAACAGTCAGAGGTCACCAAGCGCAACATAGCTTCAGCGTGTAAATCAGCTAGAAAGATGTGTCGGCATCGAGTAATTGTCTCCGGCCCCCTCCCAGTTACGGGGAGTGATGAGCTCTACAGCAGAGTCTCACAACTCAATCGCTGGTTGAAAACTGTTTTCTGCCCCTCCCAAAAGATAGAATTTGTAGATAATTGGCACTCTTTCTGGGACTCAGCCACAAACAGGACCAAGCCTGGCCTGTTGAGGAGCGATGGACTCCATCCTAGCTGGAGGGGTGCTCTCATCTTATCTACGAACATAGGCAGGGCTCTATCTCCCCTAGCTCCACAATGAGATAGGGTGCAGGCCAGGCAGCAGGCTGTTAGCCAGCCTGCCAGCTTAGTGGAGTCTGCCACTAGCAGAGTCAGTGTAGTCAGCTCAGCTATCCCCATTGAGACCGTGTCTGTGCCTCGACCTAGGTTGGGCAAAACTAAACATGGCGGTGTTCGCCTTAGCAATCTCACTCGAATAAAGACCTCCTCCATTCCTGCCATTATTGAAAGAGATTGTGATACCTCACATCTCAAAATACGGCTACTTTATGTTAGATCCCTCACTTCCAAGGCAGTTATAGTCAATTAACTAATCACTGATCATAATCTTGATGTGATTGGCCAGACTGAAACATGGCTTAAGCCTGATGAATTTACTGTGTTAAATGAGGCCTCACCTCCTGGTTACACTAGTGACCATATCCCCCGCGCATCCTGCAAAGGCAGAGGTGTTGCTAACATTTATGATAGCAAATTTCAATTTACAAAAAAAACACAGACGTTTTCGTTTTGTGAGCTTCTAGTCATGAAATCTATGCAGCCTACTCAATCACTTTTTATAGCTACTGTTTACAGGCCTCCTGGGCCATATACAGCATTCCTCACTGAGTTCCCTGAATTCCTATCGGACCTTGTAGTCATGGCAGATAATATTCACATTTTTGGTGACTTTAATATTCACATGGAAAAGTCCACAAACCAAAAGGCTTTTGGAGCCATCATCGACTCAGAGGGTTTTGTCCAACATGCCTCCGGACCTAGTCACTGCCACAGTCATACTCTGGACCTAGTTTTGTCCCGTGGAATAAATGTTGTGGATCTTAATGTTTTTCCTAATAATCCTGGACTATCGGACCACCATTTTATTATGTTTGCAATCGCAACAAATAATCTGCTCAGACCCCAACCAAGGATTATCAAATGTTGTGCTATAAATTCTCGGAAAACCCAAAGATTCGTAGATACCCTTCCAGACTCCCTCCGCCTACCCAAGGACGTCAGAGTACAAAAATCAGTTTACCACCGAACTGAGGAACTCAATTTAACCTTGCGCAATACCCTAGATGTAGTTGCACCCCTAAAAACCAAAAGTGTTTTTCATAAGAAACTAGCTCCCTGGTATACAGAAAATACCTGAGCTCTGAAGCAAGCTTCCAGAAAATTGGAACGAAATGGTGCCACACCAAACTGGAAAGATAGTACCGTGCAGTATCGAAGAGCCCTCACTGCTGATCGATCATCCTATTCTTCCAACTTAATTGAGGAAAATAAGAACAATCCAAAATGTATTTTTGATACTGTCGCAAAGCTAACTAAAAAGCAGCATTCCCCAAGAGAGGATGGCTTTCACTTCAGCAGTGATAAATTCATGAAATTCTTTGAGGAAAAGATCATGATCATTCGAAAGGAAATTACGGACTCCTCTTTAAATCTGCTTATTCCTCCAAAGCTCAGTTGTCCTGAGTCTGCATAACTCTGCCAGGACCTAGGATCAAGGGAGACACTTAAGTGTTTTACTACTATATCTCTTGACACAATGATGAAAATAAGCATGGCCTCTAAACCTTCAAGCTGCATACTGGACCCTATTCCAACTAAACTACTGAAAGAGCTGCTTCCTGTGCTTGGCCCTCCTATGTTGAACATAATAATCCACCGGATGTGTACCAAACTCACTAAAAGTGGCAGTAATATAGCCTCTCTTGAAAAAGCCAAACCTTGACCCAGAAATATAAAAAACTATCAGCCTATATCGAATCTTCCATTCCTCTCAAACATTTTTGAAAAAGCTGTTGCACAGCAACTCACTGCCTTCCTGAAGACAAACAATATATACGAAATGCTTCAGTCTGGTTTTAGACCCCATCATAGCACTGAGACTGCACTTGTGAAGGTGGTAAATGACCTTTTAATGGCGTCAGACCGAGGCTCTGCATCTGTTCTCGTGCTCCTAGACCTTAGTGCTGCCTTTGATACCATCGATCACCACATTCTTTTGGAGGGATTGGAAACCCAAATTGGTCTACACGGACAAGTTCTGGCTTGGTTTAGATCTTATCTGTCGGAAAGATATCAGTTTGTCTCTGTGAATGGTTTGTCCTCTGACAAATCACCTGTATATTTCGGTGTTCGTCAAGGTTCCGTTTTAGGACCACTATTGTTTTCACTATATATTTTACCTCTTGGGGATGTCATTCGAAAACATAATGTTAGCTTTCACTGCTATGCGGATGACACACAGCTGTACATTTCAATGAAACATGGTGAAGCCCCAAAATTGCCTTCGCTAGAAGCCTGTGTTTCAGACATAAGGAAGTGGATGGCTGCAAACTTTTTACTTTTAAACTCGGACAAAACAGAGATGCTTGTTCTAGGTCCCAAGAAACAAAGAGATCTTCTGTTGAATCTGACAATTAATCTTGATGGTTGTAAAGTTGTCTCAAATAAAACTGTGAAGGACCTCGACGTTACTCTGACCCTGATCTCTCTTTTGACGAACATATCAAGGCTGTTTCAAGGACAGCTTTTTTCCATCTACGTAACATTGCAAAAATCAGAAACTTTCCGTCCAAAAATGATGCAGAAAAATTTATCCATGCTTTTGTCACTTCTAGGTTAGACTACTGCAATGCTTTACTTTCCGGCTACCCAGATAAAGCACCAAATAAACTTCCATTAGTGCTAAACACGGCTGGTAGAATCTTGACTAGAACCAAAAAATTTGATCATATTACTCCAGTGCTAGCCTCTCTACACTGGCTTCCTGTTAAGACAAGGGCTGATTTCAAGGTTTTACTGCTAACCTACAAAGCATTACATGGGCTTGCTCCTACCTATCTTTCCGATTTGGTCCTGCAGTACATACCTACACGTACGCTACGGTCACAAGATGCAGGCCTCCTAACTGTCCCTAGAATTTCTAAGCAAACAGCTGGAGGCAGGGCTTTCTCCTATAGAGCTCAATTTTTATGGAATGGTCTGCCTACCCATGTGAGAGATGCAGACTCGGTCTCAACCTTTAAGTCTTTACTGAAGACTCATCTCCTCAGTGGGTCATATGATTGAGTGTAGTCTGGCCCAGGAGTGTGAAGGTGATCGGAAAGGCTCTGGAGCAACGAACCGCCCTTGCTGTCTCTGCCTGGCCGGTTCCCCTCTCTCCACTGGAATTCTCTGCCTCTAACCCTATTACAGGGGATGAGTCACTGGCTTACTGGTGCTCTTCCATGCCGTCCCTAGGAGGGGTGCGTCACTTGAGTGGGTTGAGTCACTGACGTGATCTTCCTGTCTGGGTTGGCGCCCCCCCTTGGGTTGTGCCGTGGCGGAGATCTTTGTGGGCTATACTTGGCCTTGTCTCAGGATGGTAAGTTGGTGGTTGAAGATATCCCTCTAGTGGTGTGGGGGCTGTGCTTTGGCAAAGTGGGTGGGGTTATATCCTTCCTGTTTGGCCCTGTCCGGGGGTATCATCGGATGGGGCCACAGTGTCTCATGACCCCTCCTGTCTCAGCCTCCAGTATTTATGCTGTAGTAGTTTATGTGTCGGAGGGCTAGGGTCAGTTTGTTATATCTGGAGTACTTCTCCTGTCTTATCTGGTGTCCTGTGTGAATTTAAGCATGCTCTCTCTAATTCTCTCTCTCTTTCTTTCTCTCTCTCGGAGGACCTAAGCCCTAGGACCATGCCTCAGGACTACCTGGCATGATGACTCCTTGCTGTCCCCAGTCCACCTGGCTGTGCTGCTGCTCCAGTTTCAACTGTTCTGCCTGCGGCTATGGAACCCTGACCTGTTCACCGGACGTGGTACCTGTCCCAGACCTGCTGTTTTCAACTCTCTAGATACCGCAGGAGCGGTAGAGATACTCTTAATGATCGGCTATGAAAAGCCAACTGACATTTACTCCTGAGGTGCTGACTTGCTGCACCCTCGACATCTACTGTGATTATTATTATTTGACCATGCTGGTCATTTATGAACATTTGAACATCTTGGCCATGTTCTGTTATAATCTCCACCCGGCACAGCCAGAAGAGAACTGGCCACCCCTCATAGCCTGGTTCCTCTCTAGGCTTCTTCATAGGTTTTGGCCTTTCTAGGGAGTTTTTCCTAGCCACCGTGCTTCTACACCTGCATTGCTTGCTGTTTGGGGTTTTAGGCTGGGTTTCTGTACAGCACTTTGAGATATCAGCTGATGTAAGAAGGGCTATATAAATACATTTGATTTGATTAGTAGATTTGGATAGAGAACACTGAAGTTTCTAAAAATGTTTGAATGATGTCTGTGAGTATAACAGAACTCATATGGCAGGCAAAAACCTGATAAAAAATTCAACCAGGAAGTGGGAAATCTGAGGTTTGTAGGTTTGCCTTTCCAATATAC
This sequence comes from Salvelinus alpinus, assembly GCF_045679555.1. Classification (NCBI taxonomy): domain Eukaryota; kingdom Metazoa; phylum Chordata; class Actinopteri; order Salmoniformes; family Salmonidae; genus Salvelinus; species Salvelinus alpinus. The sequence goes on along the minus strand of NC_092094.1, from coordinate 31,586,920 downwards.
AGTGTCTATGGGGTCATATTGCACTTCTTAATGCTTCCATTAGATGTCAACAGTCTTTAGAACCTTGTGTGATGCTTCTACTGTGAAGGATGAGGGAATAAGAGCTGATTGAGTCATGGGTCTGGCAGAGTGCCACGAGCTCACTCAGGCGCGCCCCCGTGAGAGTTAGCTGCCTTCCATCGCATTTCTACAGACAAAGGAATTCTCCGGTTGAAACTTTATTGAAGATTTATGTTAAAAACATCCTAAAGATTGAATCTATACATCGTGTGACATATTTCTACGAACTGTAATGGAATTTTTTGACTTTTCGTCTGGCCTGCGCGTCATCAATTTGGATTTTGGAACTAAACGCGCAAACTAAAAGGATGTATTTGGACATAAATATGGACTTTATCGAACAAAACAAACATTTATTGTGGAACTGGGATTCCTGGGAGTGCATTCTGATGAAGATCATCAAAGGTAAGTGAATATTTATAATGCTATTTCTGACTTCTGTTGACTCCACAACATGGCGGATATCTGTATGGCTTGTTTTGGTCTCTGAGCGCTGTACTCAGAAAATAGCATGGTGTGCTTTTTCCGTAAAGTTTTTTTGAAATCTGACACAGCGGTTGCATTAAGGAGAAGTTTATCTAAAGTTCCATGTATAATAGTTGTATCTTTTATCAATGTTTATTATGAGTATTTCAATAAATTGATGTGGCTCTCTGCAAAATCACCGGATGTTTTGGAGGCAAAACATTACTGAACATAACGCGCCAATGTAAACTAAGATTTTTGGATATAAATATGAACTTTATCGAACAAAACATACATGTATTGTGTAACATGAAGTCCTATGAGTGTCATCTGATGAAGATCATCAAAGAGTGATTCATTTTATCTCTATTTATGCTTTTTGTGACTCCTCTCACAAAAAAATTGCAGTTTTTTTCTGTGACTAGGTACTGACCTAACATAATCAGATGGTGTGCTTTCGTCGTAAAGCTTTTTTGAAATCGGACACTGTGGTGGGATTAACAACAAGTTTATCTTTAAAATGGTGTAAAATACTTGTATGTTTGAGGAATTTTAATTATGAGATTTCTGTTGTTTGAATTTGTCGCCCTGCACTTTCACTGGCTGTTGTCAAGTCGATCCCGTTAACGGGATCTCAGCCGTAAGAAGTTAAATGAGCACATTAATGTGTCCAGTTTTCTGTGGGTTAGGAGAATATTCCATCAACATCCCACCAAACATACACAGAACATGGTTGCCATAACTTAAGATATTAATGTCTGAAGATGAACTCTTTATACATCACATCTTGTTACTTTTGCTGAGCCAATCAAGGTCCAAAATGGTGAACTGCTGATCTATTCATAGCTCTTTGTCTGATGGCAAGGATACACTCACAGAGTGTTTTTGGTTTACACACAATTCAATTATGCATGTTCATTTATACAGTAATTATTCAACATGTCCTCACCTGGGATTTGAACTCACAACCTCTTGGTTCACAGTACTGCTATCTGCCAGCTACGCCACACTGTATGTGTTAGGTATCAGTTCATTTGACTATTCTCTTCATTCATTTGGTTTACTTATTTCAGCAATTTAAGGTATTTCTGTATAGTTATCTAATGTTGGTGGAGCATGTTAACCTGATGTAATGATAATCCTGAATCACTATGGTCAATAAAATACCTTTTCTTGTACTTTAGATTTACTTCATAGTGCATTCACCCTATTGCTTACACCTATCAAGTCGTACCATCTACATAAGTGCCCAGGGATTAGGCGTTAGGGTTTCTTCTGGGCAGGGCCTAACTATACTGGCCCAATATGTAGCTTTTCTAGAGATATCACTTATTGGGACAGTGGTAAGGGTGGTTGACATTGGTGCTGGTAACCTGGGTTTGAGACCTGCTAGGGCAGGGTTTCCCAAACTTGGTACTGACCACATTTCTGTAAGTATTCATACACACATTTTCTAGTTTTGCCATAGATTTTTAAGCAGATTTAAGTCAAAACTGTAACTAGGCCATTCAGGAACAATCAATGTCATCTTGGTAAGCAACTATAGTGTATATTTAGCCTTGGGTTTTAGGTTATTGTCCTGCTGAAAGGTGAATTTGTCTCCCAGTGTCTGTTGGAAAGCAGACTGAGCCAGGTTTTCCTCTCAGATTTTTCCTGTGCTTAGCTCTATTCTGTTTATTTTTATAAATAAAAAGACCTAGTCCTTGCCGATGACAAGCATACCCATATCATGATGCAGCCACCACCCTGCTTGAAAATATGAAGAGTGGTACTCAGTGACGTGTTGTGTTTCGATTTGCCCCAAACATAACACTTTGTATTCAGTTAATAAAGTTAATTTCTTTGCCACATTTGTTGCAGTTTTACTTTAGTGCCTTATTACAAACAGCATTTTTTTTAGAACATTTGTATTCCTTTATTCTTTCTTTTCACTCTGTTATTTATTTTAGCATTATGGAGTAACTACAATGTTGTAAATCCATCCTCAGTTTTCTCCAATCACAGCTATTAAACTCTGTATCTGTTTTAAAGCCACCGTTGGCCTCATGGTGAAAACCCTGAGCAGTTTCCTTCCTCTCTGAGTGGTTTCCTTCCACTTTGACATTATCGGGTATTGTGTAGGCCAGTGACACAAAATCTCAATTTAATACATTTTAAATTCAGGCTGTAACCCAGAAAAATACGGAAAAAAGTCAAGGGGTATGAATACTTTCTGAATGTACTATATATGTTTATGCAATTATTTGGCAACAGTTACGACAGACCTATCTGATCTAATTAAAATGACAATGACACGTTTGTTCTACATCGTACATTTGATGTAGTTTTTTTTTAAAGACAATAGAGTTCTCTTTGAGATGCTCAGCTGTATATAATTAATAAATACTGATAATTTATGAGGTAGTGTAAATGTTTTCAGAATTTGTGCTCAAGGGGAAATCCTACAGATTCCCATCTTTCAATGAGAAACTAATTTTAATTATATCAGATAGGTGTGTTGTAACTGTTGCCAAATAATGACATGAACACATTTTGCTAAGAATGTGAGGGTGGGGTGATTCCCCTAGCAGGTCTCGAACCTTAGCCAACAGCACTAATGATGAACTCCCTAAAGACTGTCCCTATGACATGTGCTTATTGGGCCAGTGTAGTTAGACTCTGTACTGTCCAGAAGAAACCCTACCCCTCCTCCCTAAGCACCTTTGAAGATCTGAAACAAATCAAATCAAATGGTAAACAACTTGATGGGTGTAAGGCTGTAAGCAGTAGGATGAATGCACTTTGAAGTAGGTCTCAGCTCTGTTAAGAGGACACTCAAGAACAACTTTTATTGATCATAGTGATTCAGGAGTATCATTAAAACCTGTTCAACGTAAAGTCCCCCTTTTAGGAGACCTGCATGCTTCTGGTACGGGTTCCGACTGACATTTTTGCTTATAAATAGATCTGTGGACACCGTATGTAACGGTTTTCTTCCTGGGATGAAGGAGAGGACCAAAATGCAGCGCGGCTAGTGTTCAACATGATTTAATAAAGAATAATTTAAAACACTACAAACAACAAAACAAGAAATGTGAAAACCGAAACAGTCCTATCTGGTGCAGAACACAAAGACAGACGACAACCACCCACAATCCCCAACACAAAACAAGCCACCTATATATGATTCTCAATCAGGGACAACGATTGACAGCTGCCTCTGATTGAGAACCATATTAGGCTGAACACAGAAACAGACAAACTAGACACACAACATAGAATTCCCACCCAGCTCACGTCCTGACCAACACTAAACAAGCAAAACACATAAGAACTCTGGTCAGGACGTTACACCGTAGATCGAAATGGCTTGCATTGAGCGGTAGCCCTGATTCTCACAGGCACAGGAGCATATCTCTTCTGCCTGTTTGAAGCAGGATTTGAAATCTGCTTCACTTGATGCTGGGATGTCCCTCCTACCATTTCATTCACTTTTCGGACTGTCCCAACTCCTGGCTGAACCCTATGTCACATTAATATCTTATGTTCTGAGAACATGGCAACCATGTTGGCAACCATGCATTCATCTTAAGATAGCTAGGTGGGAAATTCAATAAAGTAGCTATCAGCAAAGTCAGAGCTTGTAAGGGGGAAAAAAGTCAAGTGTGAGTGTTAGATCACAAAAGGCTTTTGTGTGTATGTTTGATGTGACGTTGATGGAATATTCTCCTAAGCCTCAGAAAACTGGACACAGGAATGTTCTTGCAACGTTCTCATGAAACGTGTCTAGAACGTTAATATCTAATATTGTGAGAACATGGCAACCATGTCCTGTGTATGTTTGATGTGACGTTGATGGAATATTCTCCTAAGCCTCAGAAAATTGGACACATGAATGTTCTTGCAATGTCCCATAAAAAAACTACTTGAACATTAATGTTTATATTCTGAGAACATTGTAACCACATTCTAGATCAATTCTGTTTGACATTAACCTGTTTGACATCTACTTAACACCCATCCCGGATCCGGGAGCATCCTCATCAGTAAAAGCTGACTAGCATAGCCTAGCATAGCGCCACAAGTAAATAATAGCATATAAATATCATGAAAATAACTAATGAACTCGCTCACCGAATCAGCATATTCGTCAATGTTATTGCGTCCAACAACAACATTGACGAATATGCTGATTCGGTGAGTGAGTTCATTAGAAAGTGCATTGACGATGTCGTACCCACAGCAACGATTAAAACATTCCCAAACCAGAAACCGTGGATTGATGGCAGCATTCGCGTGAAACTGAAAGCGCGAACCACTGCTTTTAACCAGGGCAAGGTGACCGGAAACATGACCGAATACAAACAGTGTAGCTATTCCCTCCGCAAGGCAATCAAACAAGCTAAGTCCCAATATAGAGACAAAGTAGAGTCGCAATTCAACAGCTCAGACACAAGAGGTATGTGGCAGGGTCTACAGTCAATCACGAATTACAAAAAGAAAACCAGCCCCGTCGCGGACCAGGATGTCTTGCTCCCAGACAGACTAAATAACTTTTTTGCTCGCTTTGAGGACAATACAGTGCCACTGACACGGCCCGCTACCAAAAATTGCGGGCTCTCCTTCACTGCAGCCGAGGTGAGTAAAACATTTAAACGTGTTAACCCTCGCAAGGCTGCAGGCCCAGACGGCATTCCCAGCCGCATCCTCAGAGCATGCGCAGACCAGCTGGCTGGTGTGTTTAAGGACATATTCAATCAATCCTTATCCCAGTCTGCTGTTCCCACATGCTTCAAGAGGGCCACCATTGTTCCTGTTCCCAAGAAAGCTAAGGTAACTGAGCTAAACGACTACCGCCCCGTAGCACTCACTTCCGTCATCATGAAGTGCTTTAAGAGACTAGTCAAGGACCATATCACCTCCACCCTACCTGACACCCTAGACCCACTCCAATTTGCTTACCGACCCAATAGGTCCACAGACGACGCAATCGCAACCACACTGCACACTGCCCTAACCCATCTGGACAAGAGGAATACCTATGTGAGAATGCTGTTCATCGACTACAGCTCAGCATTTAACACCATAGTACCCTCCAAACTCGTCATCAAGCTCGAGACCCTGGGTCTCGACCCCGCCCTGTGCAACTGGGTCCTGGACTTCCTGACAGGCCGCCCCCAGGTGGTGAGGGTAGGTAACAACATCTCCACCCCGCTGATCCTCAACACTGGGGCCCCACAAGGGTGCGTTCTGAGCCCTCTCCTGTACTCCCTGTTCACCCACGACTGCGTGGCCATGCACGCCTCCAACTCAATCATCAAGTTTGCGGACGACACTACAGTGGTAGGCTTGATTACCAACAACGACGAGACGGCCTACAGGGAGGAGGTGAGGGCCCTCGGAGTGTGGTGTCAGGAAAATAACCTCACACTCAACGTCAACAAAACAAAGGAGATGATTGTGGACTTCAGGAAACAGCAGAGGGAGCACCCCCCTATCCACATCGACGGGTCAGTAGTGGAGAAGGTGGAAAGTTTTAAGTTCCTCGGTGTACACATCACGGACAAACTGAATTGGTCCACCCACACAGACAGCGTTGTGAAGAAGGCGCAGCAGCGCCTCTTCAACCTCAGGAGGCTGAAGAAATTCGGCTTGTCACCAAAAGCACTCACAAACTTCTACAGATGCACAATCGAGAGCATCCTGTCGGGCTGTATCACCGCCTGGTACGGCAACTGCTCCGCGCACAACCGTAAGGCTCTCCAGAGGGTAGTGAGGTCTGCACAACGCATCACCGGGGGCAACCTACCTGCCCTTCAGGACACCTACACCACCCGATGTCACAGGAAGGCCATAAAGATCATCAAGGACAACAATCACCCGAGCCACTGCCTGTTCACCCCGCTATCATCCAGAAGGCGAGGTCAGTACAGGTGCATCAAAGCAGGGACCGAGAGACTGAAAAACAGCTTCTATCTCAAGGCCATCAGACTGTTAAACAGCCACCACTAACATTTAGTGGCCGCTGCCAACATACTGACTCAACTCCAGCCACTTTAATAATGGGAATTGATGGAAATTATGTAAAAATGTATCACTAGCCACTTTAAACAATGCCACTTAATATAATGTTTACATACCCTACATTACTCATCTCATATGTATATGTATATATTGTACTCTATATCATCTACTGCATCTTGCCATCTTTATGTAATACATGTATCACTAGCCACTTTAAACTATGCCACTTTATGTTTACATACCCTACATTACTCATCTCATATGTATAGACTGTACACTATACCATCTACTGCATCTTGCCTATGCCGTTCTGTACCATCACTCATTCATATATCTTTATGTACATATTCTTTATCCCTTTACACTTGTGTGTATAAGGTAGTAGTTGTGGAATTGTTAGGTTAGATTACTTGTTGGTTATTACTGCATTGTCGGAACTAGAAGCACAAGCATTTCGCCACACTCGCATTAACATCTGCTAACCATGTGTATGTGACAAATAAAATTTGATTTGATTTGATTTGAAATCACAAGTCCAATACAGCAAATGAAAGATAAACATCTTGTGAATCCAGCCATCATTTCTGACCGCCGTGTTAGATTTTTTAAAATAACTTTCCCATAACAAACAGCTTGCGTTATTGCAAGACAGCGCCCGCCAAAACGGCAGAGAATAGGAATAACATTTTCCACAGAAATACGAAATAACATCATAAATTGTTCTTACTTTTGTTGAGCTTCCATCAGAATCTTGTACAAGGAGTCCTAGGTCGAGGATAAATCGTTGTTTGGTTTTAGAATGTCCTTTTCTCCTGTCGAATTCGTGCCACAATGCTAGCCAATGTTGATGACGTTCCCAGTTTCTCTCGATGCAAAGAACGGCAAACTCCAAAAGTCCCATTAAACGTTGAATAAACTGATGAAACTCGGTTGAAAAAACCTACTTTATGATGTTTTTCTAATATGTATCAAATAAAAACAGAGCCGGAGATATTAGCCGTGTATACCGAATGCTTATCATAAGACAATATGGAGGTGCTTCCCGTGCCTAGGTAGAGAAAGGAAATTCTGGACACGTCATTCCAAGAGCTCTTGTTCGACCTCAGATCAAGCTAGACACCCCAATCCACCTTCCACTGCCTGTTGACATCTAGTGGAAGGCGTATGAAGTGCATGCATATCGATAAATATTAGGGAATTGAATAGGCAGGCCCTGGAACAGAGCATCGTTTTCAGATTTTTCACTTCCTATCTGGAAGTTTGCTGCAAAATGAGTTCTGTTTTACTCACAGATATAATTCAAACAGTTTTAGAAACTTGAGAGTGTTTTCTATCCAATAGTAATAATAATATGCATATTGTACGATCTAGAAAAGAGTACGAGGCAGTTTAATTTGGGCACGATTTTTTCCAAAATGAAAACAGCGCCCCCCTATTGACAAGTATTAAAGCTGCAATAGGTAACTTTTTGGGTGGTCAAATTCACATAAAATTCACATAAAAATGTGTGCTATAGATCAGCCATTGTCATTGAAAGCAAGTCTAATAAGCAATAGAGCTGTTCTATGTGTACTACTTCTATGCTTCCTGTTCTTTAGTTTAGTTTACTATCGGTTTTGTACACCAACATCAAACAGCTGAAAGTAAAATATTTTTGGTTCTGGAAAATATATTTCACAGCGGTTTAGATGGTAAAATGAATATCTACACCATACTTGTTTGTTTTGTCACATAAACTGAAATTAGGCAAACTATTAGAATTTTAACAACCAGTAAATGGCGGAGCGATTTCTGCATAGTGCGCCTTTAAAGGAATGTTCTCCTGTCTTTAACATGCTAATACATTTCTCAGAAGGTTTTTGCTAAGACAGAATGTTCTCCTAACTAACGGAAAACTGGACACTCAAACATAAGGGAAACATTACCAGGTAACATTACAAAAACGTTCTCTCTCCCTAGAATTGTTAGCGGGGAAGGAAGGAGAAATGGTGCTGAGGTGTTTAGGCAAATGTGGTTTTCCGTCTAAGTGACCTCCCTCTTATGCAATACATCTCAGGAGATCCTGACAAGAGACTGTGTGTGCGTGTGTGTGTGCGTGCGTGCGTGCGTGAGCTGTGTATGATGTATTGTAGTAGTGATGCAAGGAGACATTATCCTGTATCTATTATTTAGCAGTCATTTTCCACACACACAAATATATATCTTATTAAGCACACATTCTTCCCTATATGGCGTTACTAATGGCAACAGATTGACTTCACTCAACCTTGGCATGCCTTTCACCCTGGCTATCAACTGTGACATTCCATTGTAGGGTGTGTGTATGTGTGTTCTCAGCACGGCTCAAGCAATTTCTCCAACCTTTACCCTATTCAATTGAATAGGAGACACGTATGCAGAGCCGCGTTGCTTGTGAATTTTGGGGAGGTGCGCGGTCGGGCTGTGCGTCCCCCACAGATGGTGGTCTCAGAGTTATGGCTTGTGGCTATGTCACAATGCCGGACTCCGAATTACGCTTTAGAGGTAAGGCAGGGAGGTAGTGGCCCACCCTCTGACAGTTTCTTTCCAAAACACTTGAGCTTGCCGTCTCTGACCAACTCTCTCGTTATCTCTCTCCGGACGATCTTCTTGATCCTAACCAGTCAGGCTTCAAGACGGGTCAATCAACTGAGACTGCTCTCCTCTGTGTCACGGAGGCTCTCCGCACTGCCAAAGCTGACTCTCTCTCTTCTGTTCTCATCCTCCTAGATCTATCTGCTGTCTTCAAAACAGCGAACCATCAGATCCTCCTCTCCACCCTCTCAGGGCTGGACATTGAGCTTGAGGTGGTGGGCCGACATCCAAGCTGAGATATCTGCCAGGCCCGCAGATATGAGAAAAGTAGCTGAGTGTCATCTGCATAGCAATGATAGGAGAGACCATGAGAGGATATGACAGAGCTGAGTGACTTGGTGTATAGAGAAAATAGGAGAGGGCCTAAAACCGAGCCCTGGGAGACACCAATAGTGAGAGCAGGTGGTGCAGACACAGATCCTCTCCATACCACCTGGTAGGAGTGACCTGCCAGGTACGATGCAATACATGAGTGTGCAGAGCCTGAGACGCCCAGCCCTGAAAGGGTGGAGAGGAGGATCTGATGGTTTACGGTGTCTCAGGCAGCAGATACATCTTGGGGGATGAGAACAGAGGATAGATAGTCATTTAGGTTAGAGCAGAGAGCCTCCGTGACACAGCAGAGCAGTTTAAGTTGAGTGACCCATCTTGAGGACTGACCACTTAGGGTCAAGAAGATCATTCTGAGAGAGATACCAAGAGAGACCACTCATGTGTTTAAAAAAAAAAAAGGCAAGGGTTACCAGTCTGTAGTTTTTGACATTAGAAGGGTTGAGGAGACAGGAGGGAGAATAATTTAGCAGAAGGAAGAGAGGAAAGGACAGAAGAGGAGAGAGCAAAGATTATGACGGCACAAGACCATCTGGGTAGGGGCTGAGTAGGTAGGGTTGGAGGAGAGAGGGAGAAAATATCAACAAAATGATCAGAGACCTAGAGGGGGATTGCAGTGAGAATAGTAGGCGAACAGCCTCTAGTAAAGATGAAATCAAGCGTATTGCCTGCCTTGTGAGTGGGAAAAGAGGCAAGGAGGGGAAAGAAAAAGGTGGAAAGAAATTTGTCAAAGTCAGGCGTTGGGAGGTTGAAGTCGCCCAGTACGATAAGTGGTGAGCCATCGTTGAGAAATTAGCTTATCAAGATGTCAAGCTCATTGAGTAGATTTGGAGATTGAGGCACCTGGTGGGCAATAGATGACAATAATGTTAAGCTTGAGTGGACAAGTGACAGTGAGAGCATGGAATTCAAATTAGGAGATTAGGAGGGAGAAAAGAGAATCTCTATTTAGGATGAATGAGTAGCCCTGTGCCACCACCGCGATGACCAGATGCTCTCAGACTATGAGAGAACACATAATCAGATGACGAGAGAGCAGCCGGAGTAGCAAATGTTCTTTGGGGTAATCCATGTCTCCGGCAGGTCCAAAAAGTCTAAGGACTTTAGGGCGAAAAAGAGATGACCGCCGATTGGCAGCTCCAAAGGCTGCCGGAGACTAGGAATTCCTCATGGATTGTGCGCGCAATGTACATTAGATTAGAAGGGTTGCAGCCACGGGGTGGGGAACGTCTGTAAAACCTACTGGGATAGAATTCACACACATACTTGACAAAACTAAAAATAACTAGATAAGATGTGTGAGAGCGGTGTGAAGCCTTCCTCCCAGTCTTCGTTTTGAGCGACAACACCGCCGCTTGACAAGACCACCTCTTCCAGCTGCCGCAGAAAAACTAGAAAAAACGGAAGTACTAACACTAATTGCTGATTGCCTAGCAGAGGTTAAGAAAAATACCCCCTCCAACAGACACAACCACCAATTATCAGAAAGCTATCACAAATTGAGCTGAAACCAGTTCTATTCAATGTTCCAACACTTCACAGTCAAAAGTACTGAGCATTCAGCAGTTCAACGCAATGATTAAATAGGGTACTAGGTAGAGAGCACTTAACTAGAATTGCCCTAGCCAGACTATACCAACCACAACAACAAATATACTGAGGCTACTCTTGCAGAGATGAGTTGTTTTCCCAGATGATAGATGAGCTCAGTCTTTCTTTCGCTCTCCCTTCCTCTCTCTTTATATCTATCTATATCTATTGAGAGCTTGAGATGTTTAACCGTGTGATTCATATTGGGAGACTGCCCACTGTGAATAAAACCTCATCAATCAACTTTGCCTGTGGCACACACACACACACACGCACGCACGCACGCACGCACGCACGCACGCACGCACGCACGCACGCACGCACGCACGCACGCACGCACGCACGCACACACGCACACACACACACGCACACACACACACACACACACACACACACACACACACACACACACACACACACACACACACACACACACACACACACATTAAGACGCATATCACTGACAAGCTATGTTTAGACCTGCTGCTGGCTTTCACTGTAAATCCTCTACACCTCTCTCCCTTCCCTCTCTTTCTCCACCTCCTTATGCCTAGCTCTTTCCCTACAGAAGTAGTATCTGCAGAATTTCAGAAGTGTAAGCTCTGTAGTTATGTGTTAGGACTGCCTGTCCTACATAGAGATGTATTAGAGCTGAGAAACCAGTCTGGTTTCATAGACTAGGCATAACATAGTAGATGTAACACAGTAAATGTACAGTATATCTGGGACACTCAAATTAGTATATGTTTCATTTGGTATGGTTACATAAGACAGAAGGTAACTCAAGGGTGCATAAGGGTGGTTTGTTGGACCTAAAGCACAAACATCTAGCAACCCAAAGGTTGCGTGTTCAAATCTAATTATGGACAACTTTAGGGGAGCAGGTAGCTGCCTAGTGGTGGCTATTCAGCAGCCATGGCTAAGGTTATTTTATGATCTTCTTGGCCTTCCTGTCAACACATGGTGTTATCCTGAGGGTAGGCGGTGTGCACCCAATGGTGTGTTTTGCTGAATGTACCACCCTCTGGTAGAGCCTTGCGGTCAGCGGCTTTGGGGTTGTCGTACCAAGCTGTGATGCAGCCTGACAGTATGCTCTTGATGGTGCTCTTGTAGCACACTGTGAGGGCCTCCTGAGGTTGAGGAATTGCTGTCATGCCTTCTTTCAGCTCCACGAAAATGTGTAACCCAGGAACTTTTTGACCATCTCTAGGGTCGTGACGAGGATGGGGACGTGCCCAGCCTGGTTCCTCCTGAAGTCCACAATCAGCTCCTTTGTTTTGCTGACGTTGAGAGAGGTTGTTTACCCTAAACTCTAGCCTAGTTAACGTTAGCCACCTAACTAACGTTAGCCACAATAAATTGCAATTAGTAACAAATCATATGAATTGTAATTTGTAAAATAGATGATAGACACCCACAAATTAATACATCAAATCAAATCAAATTGTATTTGTCACATGCGCCAAATACAACAGGTGTAGACCTTACACTGAAATGCTTACTTAAAAGCCCTTAACCAGCCGTGCAGTTTTTAAAAAAATACAAAAAAAGCAAGAGATAAGAATAACAATAATTAAAGAACAGCAGTAAATAACAATAGCGGGTTTTATACAGGGGGTACTAGAACAGAGTCAATGTGCGGGGGCACCGGTGTTGAGGTAATTAAGGTAATATGTACATGCATAGATAATAAGAGAGAGTAGCAGCAGCATAGATGAGGGGGGGGGGGGGCAATGCAAATAATCTCGGCTTGGGGGTAGAAGAGGTTTAGAAGCCTCTTGGACCTCGACTTGGTGCTCCGGTACCACTTGCCGTGCGGTAGCAGAGAGAACAGTCTATGACTAGGGTGGCTGGAGTCTTTGACAATTCTTAGTGCCTTCCTCTGACACCGCCTGGTATAGAGGTCCTGGATGGCAGGAAGCTTGGCCCCGGTGATGTACTGGTCCGTACGCACTACCATACCCATACCAGGCAGTGATGCAACCCGTCAAGATGCTCTCGATGGTGCAGCTGTAAAACTTTTTGAGGATCTGAGGACCCATGCCAAATCTTTCCAGTCTCCTGAGTTGGAATAGGTTTTGTCGTGCCTTCTTCACGACTGTCTTGGTGTGCTTGGACCATGTTAGTTTGTTGGTGATGTGGACAGCAAGGCACCTGAAGCTCTCAATCTGCTCCGCTGCAGCCCAGTCGATGAGAATGGGGGCATGCTCGGTCCTCCTTTTCCTGTAGTTCAAATAATGTCCTTTGTCTTGATCACGTTGAGGGAGAGGTTGCTGTCCTTGCATCACACGGTCAGGTCTCTGACCTCCCCCTATAGGCTGTCTCATCGTAGTCGGTGATCAGGCCTACCACTGTTGTGTCATCAGCAAACTTATTGATGGTGTTGGAGTCGTGCCTGGCCGTGCAGTCATGAGTGAACAGGGAGTACAGGAGGGGACTGAGCACGCACCCCTGAGGGGCCCCCGTTTTGAGGATCAGCATGGCGGATGTGTTGTTACCAACCCTTACCACCTGGAGGCGGCCCATCAGGAAGTCCAGGATCCAGTTGCAGAGGGAGGTGTTTATTCCCAGGGTCCTTAGCTTAGTGATGATCTTTGAGGGGACTATGGTGTTGAACGCTGAGCTGTAGTCAATGAATAGCATTCTTACATATGTGTTCCTTTTGTCCAGGTGTGAAAGGGCAGTGTGGAGTGCAATAGAGATTGCATCATCTGTTGATCTGTTGGTGCGGTATGCAAAGTGGAGTGGGTCTAGGGTTTCTGGGATAATGGTGTTGATGTGAGATGACTAGCCTTTCAAAGCATTTCATGGCTACAGACGTGAGTGCTACGGGTTGGTAGTCATTTAGGCAGGTTACCTTAGTGTTCTTGGGCACAGGGACTGTGGTGGTCTGCTTGGAAGATGTTGAGTGGCTGCTGCCAACATACTGACTCAACTCCAGCTCACTTTAATAATGGAAATTGATGGGAATTGATCAAAAATGTATCACTAGCCACTTTAAACAATGGCACTTAATATAATGTATATGTATATACTGTACTCTATATCATCTACTGCATCTTGCCATCTTTATGTAATACATGTATCACTAGCCACTTTAAACTATGCCACTTTTATGTTTACATACCCTACATTACTCATCTCATATGTATATACTGTACTCGATACCATCTACTGCATCTTGCCTATGCCGTTCTGTACCATCACTTATTCATATATCTTTATGCACATATTCTTTATCCCTTTACACTTGAGTGTATAAGGTAGTAGTTGTGGAATTGTTAGGTTAGATTAATCGTTGGTTATTACTGCATTGTCAGAACTAGAAGCACAAGCATTTCGCTACACTCGCATTAACATCTGCTAACCATGTGTATGTGACAAATAACATTTGATTTGATTTGGTATTACAGACTCAGACAGGGAGAGGTTGAAAATGTCAGTGAAGACACTTGCCAGTTGGTCAGTGCATGCTCAGAGTACACGTCCAAGTAATCCGTCTGGCCCTGCGGGCTTGTGAATGTTGAACCTGTTTGGGATAGGGGGCGGTATTTTCACGTCCGGATGAAAAGTGTGCCCAAAGTAAACTGCCTGCTACTCAGGCCCAGAAGCTAGGATATGCATTTAATTGGTAGATTTGGATAGGAAACACTCTAAAGTTTAACAGTAAGACTGTTAAAATTATGTCTGTGGGTAAAACAGAACGTATTTGGCAGGCGAAACCCCGAGGACAAATCAAATCAAATCAGGATTTTTTATTTTTTTAGTTGACTGTGTTTTCATTTGCCACCTCTGGATGAACGTTTTCCTGTTTGCTTATGGCGGTATACAGTTCATTGAGTGCGGTTTTAGTGCCAGCCTCGGTCTGTGGTGGTATGTAGACAGTTATGAAAAATACAGATGAAAACTTTCTAGATAGATAGTGTGGTCTACAGCTTATCATGAGATACTCTACCTCAGGCAAGCAAAACCTTGAGACTTTCTTAGATATCGTGCACCAGCTATTGTTTACAAATATGCATAGGCCCTCGCGTCATGTCTCACCAGAGGCTGCTGTTCTGTCCTGCCAATAGAGTGTATAACCCGCCAGTTGTATGTTCTTAATGTCGTTGTTCATCCACAACTCGGTGAAACATATAATATTACAGTTTTTAATGTCCTGTTGGTAGGATATACGTGCTTTCAGTTCGTCCCATTTATTTTCCAGCGATTGAACGTTAGCTAGCAGGTTGGAAGGCAAGGGCAGATAAGCCACTCGTCGCCTAATCCTCACAAGGCACCCTGATCTCCTTCCACGAAACCTCAGTTTCCTTTTCCAGCGAATCACGGGGATCTGGGCCTGGTCAGGTGTCTGTAGCAGTATATCCCTCTCATCCGACTCATTGAACAAGAACTCATCGTCCAATTTGAGGAGAGTAATCCTAGTTCTGATGTCCAGAAGCTCGTTTCGGTCATAAGACAAGAGAACAGCAACATTATGTACAGAACCAGCTATGAACTATGTGAAAAAACTAACAAAATAGCATGGTTGGGTAAAAGGTGAAAAAAAATGCCAGCCCTCCCCTCCCGCGCCATTATATCATACGACATGTAACTGTCACGTTCCTGACCTGTTTTCTGTTTAGTTTTGTGTGTTAGTTGGTCAGGACGTGAGTTTGGGTGGGCATTCTATGTTGTCTGTTTCTGTGTTGGTTTTGGGTTACCTGGTATGGCTCTTAATTAGAGGCAGGTGTTTGGCGTTCCTCTAATTAAGAGTCATATTTAGGTAGGCGTTGTCACAGTGTTTGTTGTGGGTGATTGTCTCCTGTGTCTGTGTCGATGTTTGCACCATACGGGACTGTTTACGGTTTGTTCATTTCATGTAGTCTGTTCCTGTTCATTTCGTTCTTCACGTTGTATGTAAGTTCGTTGTTCAGGTCTGTCTACTTTCGTTTTGTTATTTTGTATCATTTTCAAGTATAGTTCGTTTTCGTGTTTGTTCGTTTTGTTTATTTAATAAATCATTCATGTATTCACAACCCGCTGCGCCTTGGCTCGATCACTACTCCACCTCTTCTTATGAAGAGAGAGAGGACAGCCGGTACAGAACCACCCACCTATCCAGAGCCAAGCAGCGGTGTAAACGGAGTAAGGGACAGCGAAAGAAGGAGGAATGGACTTGGGACGATGTATTGGACGGTAAAGGTTGCTACACATGGGAGGAGATCCTGGCTGGAAGGGATCGCCTCCCATGGGAACAGGTGGAGGCACTGAGGAGAACAGAGGCAACCGGAGAAGGGAACCGGCGTTATGAGGGGACGCGTCTTGCACGGAAGCCCGAAAAGCCCGTGAGTAACTCCCAAAAATTTCTTGGGGGGGGGCTAAGGGGTTGTGGGCCAAGGGCAGGTAGGAGACCTGCGCCCACTTCCCAGGCTAACCGTGGAGAGCGGGAGTACGGGCAGACACCGTGTTACGCAGTAGAGCGCACGGTGTCTCCTGTACGTGTGCATAGCCCGGTGCGGGTTATTCCACCTCCCCGCACTGGTAGGGCTAGATTGGGCATTGAGCCAGGTGTCATGAGGCCGGCTCAACGCGTCTGGTCTCCAGTGCGTCTCCTCGGGCCGGCATACATGGCACCTGCCTTACGCATGGTTTCCCCGGTTCGCCTACACAGCCCGGTGCGGGTTATTCCACCTCCCCGCACTGGTCGGGCGACCGGGAGCATTCAACCAGGTAAGGTTGGTCAGGCTCAATGCTCAAGAGAGCCAGTACGCCTGCACGGTCCGGTATTTCCGGCGCCACCTCCCCGCCCCAGCCTAGTACCTACAGTGCCTACACTACGCACTAGGCTACCAGTGCATTTCCAGAGCCCTGTTCCTCCTCCACGCACTCTCCCTGTAGTGCGTGTATCTAGCCCGGTGCCTCCAGTTCCGGCCCCACGCACTAAGCTACCAGTGCGTCTCCAGAGCCCTGTACACACTGTTTCTTCTCCCCCTACTAATCCTGATGTGCTTGCCCTCAGCCCGGTGTCACCAGTGCCGGTACCTCGCACCAGGTATAGAGTGGGCTTTGAGAGTCCAGTGTGCCCTGTCCCTGCTCCCCGCACTAGTAGGAAGGTGCTTATCCTTAGCCCGGTGCCTCCAGTTCCGGCACCACGCACCAGGTCTACAGTGCGCCTTATCCGGCCAGAGCCATCCGTCTCCCGAGCGCCATCTGAGCCATCCGTCTCCCGAGCGCCATCTGAGCCATCCGTCTCCCCAGCGCCATCTGAGCCATCCGTCTCCCCAGCGCCGTCTGAGCCATCCGTCTGCAATGAGCCTGCAAAGCCGCCCGTCTGCCATGAGCCTGCAAAGCCGCCCGTCTGCCATGAGCCTACAGAGCCGTCCGCCAGACAGGAGCCGCTAGAGCCGTCCGCCAGACAGGAGCCGCTAGAGCCGCCCGTCAGACAGGATCTGCCAGAGCCGCCAATCAGACAGGATCTGCCAGAGCCGCCAATCAGACAGGATCTGCCAGAGCCGCCAGCCAGACAGGATCTGCCAGAGCCGCCAGCCAGACAGGATCTGCCAGAGCCGTCGGAGAGCCATGAGCAGCCAGAGCCGTCAGAGAGCCATGAGCAGCCAGAGCCGTCAGAGAGCCATGAGCAGCCAGAGCCGTCGGAGAGCCATGAGCAGCCAGAGCCGTCAGCCTGCCATGAGCGTCCAGAGCCGTCAGCCTGCCATGAGCGTCCAGAGCCGTCAGCCTGCCATGAGCGTCCAGAGCCGTCAGCCTGCCATGAGCGTCCAGAGCCGTCAGCCTGCCATGAGCGTCCAGAGCCGTCAGCCTGCCATGAGCGTCCAGAGCCGTCAGCATGCCATGAGCGTCCAGAGCCGTCAGCCTGCCATGAGCGTCCAGAGCCGTCAGCCTGCCATGAGCGTCCAGAGCCGTCAGTCAGCCATGAGCTGTCCCTCAGCCAGAAGCGGCTAGTAATTCAGAACTGCCCCTCAGTCCAGAGCTGTCTCTCTGTCCGGAGCTGCCCTTCAGTCCGGAGTTGCCCCTCTATCCTGAGCTACCTCTTTATCCTGAGCTACCTCTCTCTCCTAAGCTATCCCTCTGTCCTGAGCTATCCCTATGTCCTGAGCTACCTTGTCCCAGAGCTGTCCTTGATTCTGGTGTTGCCCCTAAATTTAGGTGGGGTTATTTGGAGGGTGGTCATTGTGGGGAGGATACGGAAGCGGGGATTGATTATGGTGGGGTGGGAACCACGCCCGGAGCCTAAGCCACCACCGTGGTCAGATGCCCACCCAGACCCTCCCCTGGACTTTTTGGTGATGCGTTCGGAGTACGCATCTTGAGGGGGGGGTTATGTCACGTTCCTGACCTGTTTTCTGTTTAGTTTTGTGTGTTAGTTGGTCAGGACGTGAGTTTGGGTGGGCATTCTATGTTGTCTGTTTCTGTGTTGGTTTTGGGTTACCTGGTATGGCTCTTAATTAGAGGCAGGTGTTTGGCGTTCCTCTAATTAAGAGTCATATTTAGGTAGGCGTTGTCACAGTGTTTGTTGTGGGTGATTGTCTCCTGTGTCTGTGTCGATGTTTGCACCATACGGGACTGTTTACGGTTTGTTCATTTCATGTAGTCTGTTCCTGTTCATTTCGTTCTTCACGTTGTATGTAAGTTCGTTGTTCAGGTCTGTCTACTTTCGTTTTGTTATTTTGTATCATTTTCAAGTATAGTTCGTTTTCGTGTTTGTTCGTTTTGTTTATTTAATAAATCATTCATGTATTCACAACCCGCTGCGCCTTGGCTCGATCACTACTCCACCTCTTCTTATGAAGAGAGAGAGGACAGCCGTTACAGTAACATATACTAATTGGAGTGTCGCGGATTTACATTTACTATGTTACGTCTACCCCTGAGTCCAGGTTGGAGAAACTGTATCCTAGCAGCTTCTGTTATACAGTACATGTACAATGCTGTAGAACAGGGAATTGATTTTCTGTTCTGGTTCAAAGGTTCATAATGAGATGTTGACAGGGGATGGAAATGGAAATCAAATGCAATCTGGCTTTACCCTACTGCATTTACCCTTCAGCTCCAATAAGGTGAAACACACCCAACCTCAGTGTTTGTGTGCTGGTCTGTTTGTGTGTGTGTGTGTGTGTGTGTGTGTCATCATCAGAGAGCCATTTTCTCTAAGGGTCAATTGATTTGATCATCATGTGATCAATCATGGAAGGCTTACAACTTACAGCCTTGCACCTCTATGGTCGTCAGCCGCACACACCCCAGACCCACACACACACACACACACACACACACACACACACACACACACACACACACACACACACACACACACACACACACACACACACACACACACACACACACACACACACACACACACACACACACACACACACACACACACACACACACACACACACACGATATTGTATAACTAACCTTGTGGGGACAAACAATTCAGTCCCATTCAAAATCCTATTTTCCCTAACCCCTAACCTAACCCCAAAACCTAACCTCAACCGTAAACCTAAACTTAGCTTCTAACCCTAAAACGAATCCTATCTCCTAACCTATCCCTAAGCCTAATTCTAACTAAAACTAATTTTAACCTTAACCCTAAACCCCCTAGAAAAAGCATTTGACCTTGTGGAGACTAACGAAATGTCCCCAGTTGGTCAAATTTTTGTTTGTTTATTATTCTCTTTGGGGCTTAAAATGGCGCCGGAGAAGAAGGCTGACGTTTTACGTGTCCCCAACCGATTGTTTATTTTTATTTTTTATTTGCGTTGTTTGTAAATTATTTCTTAACTTATTTTGTACATAATGTTGCCACCACCTTTACTCCTTTACACGACCATTACTCCACACACAGAGACGCATACAAAGCTCTCCCTCGCCCTCCATTTTGGCAAATCTAACCATAATTCTATCCTCCTGATTCCTGCTTACAAGCAAAAATTAAAGCAGGAAGCACCGGTGACTAGATCCATAAAAAGTGGTCATATGAAGCAGATGCTAAGCAGGAAGCTTATAAGAAATCCCGCTATGCCCTCCGACGAACCATCAAACAGGCAAAGCTTCAATACAGGACTAAGATTGAATCGTACTACACTGGCTCCGACGCTCGTCGGATGTGGCAGGGCTTGCAAACTATTACAGACTACAAAGAGAAGCACAACCGAGAGCTTCCCAGTGACACGAGCCTGTGTGGTCATGCTCTCCGATGTGAGTAAGACTTTTAACTTCTTATGGCTGCAAGCCCGATGTCGGTACACTTATGACAACAGCCAGCTCAAGTGCAGGGCGCGAAATTCAAAATATATTTTTTAGAAATATTTAACTTTCACACATTAACAAGTCCAATACAGCAAATGAAAGATAAACATCTTGTGAATCCAGCCAACATGTCCGATTTTTAAAATGTTTTACAGCGAAAACACCACGTATATTTATGTTAGCTCACCACCAAATACAAAAAAGCACAGACATTTTCCACAGCACAGGTAGCTTGCACAAAACCAACCAAACTAACCAAGAACCAACCAAACTAACCAAGAAACAACTTCATCAGATGACAGTCTTATAACATGTTATACAATAAATCTATGTTTTGTTCGAAAAATGTGCATATTTGAGCTATAAATCAATTTTACATTGCAGCTACCATCACAGCTACCGTCACAAATAGCACCGAAGCAGCCAGAGTAATTACAGACACCAACGTGAAATACCTAAATACTCATCATAAAACATTTCTGAAAAATACATGGTGTACAGCAAATGAAAGACAAACATCTTGTGAATCCAGCCAATATTTCCGATTTTTTAAGTGTTTTACAGCGAAAACACAATATAGCGTTATATTAGCTTACTACAATAGCCAACCACACAACAGCATTGATTCAAGGCAAACGGTAGCGATAGCGACAAAACCAGCAAAAGATATTAATTATTTCACTAACCTTCATAAACTTCATCAGATGACAGTCCTATAACATCATATTACACAATACATATATGGTTTGTTCGAAAATGTGCATATTTAGAGCTGAAATCCGTGGTTATACATTGTGCTAATGTAGCATCTTTTTCCCAGAATGTCCGGGTATATTTATGACACTCACCTATTCTGACCAAATAACTATTCATAAACTTTACTAAAAAATACATGTTGTATAGGAAATGATAGATACACTAGTTCTTAATGCAATCGCCGTGTTAGAATTCTAAAAATAACTTCAGTACGACATCCAGCTTACGTTATAGCGAGAGAGCGCACAAATTCCGGGAGCAAACTAATAGTAAACATGTTCGACAGATATATGAAATAACATCATAAATGGGTCCTACTTTTGATGATCTTCCATCAGAATGTTGTACAAGGGGTCCTTTGTCGGGAACAATCGTTGTTTGGTTTTAGAATGGCCTTTTTCCCTCTTGAATTAGCAAGCAGACTAGCCAAGTGGCGCGAAGCTCTCCTTCGTGAACAAACGCAGAGAACGCAACACGCCTAACCTCCCGAAAAAATTTCAATAATATGATAAAACTATATTGAAAAAACATACTTTACGATGATATTGTCACATTTATCAAATAAAATCAAAGCCGGAGATAGTAGCCGTCTATAACGACAGCTTTTCAGAGAGCAATCCCCGGTTCCTTCTCGCGCCTTCCTGAAAACAGGAAATTGGTGTCACGTCATGCCAAGAGCTCTTATTCGACCTCAGATCAAGCTATACACTCCATTTCTTCTCTCACTGCCTATTGACATCTAGTGAAAGGCGTATGAAGTGCATGTATACTAATACATATCAAGCAAATTAATAGGGATGCCCTGGAACAGAGCATCGATTTCAGATTTTCCACTTCCTGTCAGGAAGTTTGCTGCAAAATGAGTTCTGTTTTACTCACAGATATAATTCAAACGGTTTTAGAAACTAGAGAGTGTTTTCTATCCAATAGTAATAATAATATGCATATTGTACGAGCAAGAATTGAGTACGAGGCCGTTTGAAATGGGCACCTTTCATCCAAGCTACTCAATACTGCCCCTGCAGCCCTAAAAAGTTAAACAGGTCAACATTCACAAAGCCGCAAGGCCAGATGGATTACCAGGACGTGTACTGCGAGCATGCGCTGACCAACTGGCAAGTGTCTTCACTGACATTTTCAACTTTGCCCTAAAAAGTGTCATAGACTCCAGCCACCCTAGCCATAGACTCCAGCCACCCTAGCCATAGACTGTTCTCTCTGCTATCACACGGCAAGCGGTACCGGAGTGCCAAGTCTAGGTCAAAGAGGCTTCTAAACAGCTTCTACCCCCAAGCCATAAGACTCCTGAACATCTAATCAAATGTCTACCCAGACTACTTGCATTGCCCCCCCCCCCCCTTTTACACGGCTGCTACTTTCTGTTGTTATCATCTATGCATAGTCACTTTAATAACTCTACCTACATGTACATATTACCTAAACTAACCGGTGCCTCCACACATTGACTCTGTACCGGTACCCCCCTGTATATAGTCTCACAATTGTTATTTTACTGCTGCTCTTTAATTACTTGTTACTTTATTTTTTATTCTAATCCGTATTTTTTTAAACTGCATTGTTGGTTAGGGGCTCGTAGGTAAGCATTTCACTGTAAGGTCTACATTCTGAACTTGAGCACCTTGCACAACAATAAGTTGTCCCCAACACTCCCACTAATTGGGCAACATTTTTTGTTGTCTGAGTGAGGGAATTGCTGTCAACTCATATCAACATAATATCAACATTAATTGTTAATCTTTTGCAACTGGGGACTCCTTCCACATTCAGCTACCGTGTAGGTTGGTCCACAGTGAAGAGCATTATGTCCACGGTGGCGAAAGCCCTCTGGGTTGGTCTGGTTCAGGAGTACATGCCTGTCCCCAAGGAGGAAGACTGGAGCTCCATTTTTAGAAAGTTCAAATGGAAGTGGAACTTTCACTGCCTTGGAGCAATCAATGGAAAATAATGTGGATATCCAGGTACCACCGTGCTCTGGGTCCAGGTTTACAACTAGAAGGGGACCTATTCCATCGTACTCTTGGCAGTGGTCGATGCAAACTACTGCTTCAGAGTCATTGACGTCGGTGCCTATGGCAGGGCAAGTGATGGAGGGACTCTAAGGGATACTGCCTTCGGCTCTCCGAGATGGCACTCTGGTGATTCCACCATCAGCTACACTCCCAGGCGCAGACAACTTGGGAGAGGAGGCCTTCCCCCTGAAGCCCAACCTCATGAGGCCCTATGCAGGACCCCAGGAGCCAAGGAGTCCTCTAACTACCGGCTGTCATCTTCCTCCTCCACAGTGCCACCTAAAAGGCTCTTTTAACAGCTACCCAAAGCTATCACAAAATTAACACAAATATTCCATTGAAGTAATATCTGTGTTTGTGTCATTTAGTCATAATTTGCTTTTATACTGCACTTAATACCAACACATAAATGTGTATAGTTTGTCCCTGCTACACCTACAATACACTATACCATACACTATGTGTGTGCATAGACTTATTTACATAGCAATAATTACTCACCACATAACAAACTTCAGAACAACGTGTTTTTGAATGACTTACAATAACACTGCAATGAAAGGAAATAGAGATTAGACTGTAGGGCAGTGCTTCCCAACCCTCTCCTTGGGTTCACCAGATGTTTCATATAATTGTTGTAGCCCTGAACTGGCACACGTGATTCAATTAGTCAAGGGCTTGGTGATCGCTGACTAATTGAATCAGTTGTGCCAGTTTAGGGCTGCAACAAATATGTGAAACGCCTGGTGATCCCCGAGAATGTTTGGAAGCACTGCTGTAGGCTATATTTTCTGTCATTGAAGTGTTATTACAAAAGACAAAGGTGTATAAGAGAGACAGTGTATGAATTCCTACATGTACATAATATATGCACTATATCATTTCCAAATAAGCATCACACATCATTTATTCATTCCCTGTTATGACTGCACCCCAATTATGTTGTAGCCACATGTATACAGTGTTTCAATTCAAGAATAAACAGAGTGATGATAGCAATGCAAATACCTGAGCGCTGACCTTATTAATAACCTTCTAAACTAAAAACTAAAGAACATTGATGCTTACATGCTGACCACACCACACCGCTCGCTCTGAAAAATAAATCTACACGTACATGTTATTCAATAATTTAATCTAAACTGCTCGTGAGTGTCTGCGTAGCCAGGCGCTAAAATAGAACTTGGTTCTATTATTGATGCTTGACACGATGCAAGTCCCGCCTCTCCCATCTCCTCATTGGTTTTTAGGAGCATATACCCACGTGGTTGATTGAACGATGAACTGAGGTCCACACTCCAGTCCAGTTGGTGGTGGTAATGCACCTTAAAGTGAAGAAGAAGACTACTACTGAAGGAGAGATCATTAGAAACTAGCAACAGCAAGCTAGCTTCAGTGCCTTGCAAAAGTATTCATACCCCTTGGCATTTTTCCTATTTTATTGCATTACAACCTGTCATTTAAATTGATTTTTATTTGGATTTCATGTAATGGACATACACAAAATAGGCCAAATTGGTGAAGTGAAATGAAAAATATTACTTCGAAATACATTTTTTTTAAACCCCGGAAAAGTGGTGCATACATATTTATTCACCCCCTTTGCTATGAAGCCCCTAAATAAGATCTAGTGCAACAAATTACCATCAGAAGTCACATAGCTGCAATCCCGTTAACGGGATCGATATGACAACAGCCAGTGAAAGTGCAGGGCGCCAAATTCAAACAACAGAAATCTCATAATTAAAATTCCTCAAAGATACATAATGGTATCTTATACCATTTTAAAGGTAATCTTGTTGTTAATCCCACCAAACTGTCCGATTTCATATAGGCTTTGCAGCGAAAGCACCACAAACGATTATGTTAGGTCACCGCAAAATCACAGAAAAACACAGCCATTTTTCCAGCCAAAGACAGGAGTCACAAAAAGCAGAAATAGAGATTAAATTAATCACTAACCTTTGATGATCTTCATCAGATGACACTCATAGGACTTCATGTTACACAATACATATATGTTTTGTTCGATAAAGTTCATATTTATATTCAAAAACCTCAGTTTACATTGGCGCCATGTTCAGAAATGCCTCCAAAATATCCAGAGAAATTGCAGAGAGCCACGTCAAATAACATAAATACTCATCATAAACTTTGATGAAAGATACATGTTTTACATAGAATTAAAGATACACTTGTTCTTTATGCAACCGCTGTGTCAGATTTCAAAAAGCTTTACGGCAAAAGCACAATATTCAATAATCTGAGAACAGCGTTCAGCCACTAAAGGAAGCCATACAGTTACCCGCCAAATTGTGCAGTCAACAAAACTCATAAAAAGCATTAGAAATCTTCACTTACCTTTGCTGATCTTCGTCAGAATGCACTCCCAGAACTCCCACTTCCACAAGAAATGTTTGTTTTGTTCGGTAATGTCCATCATTTATGTCCAAATAGCTATTTTTGTTAGCGTGTTTGGTAATCATATCCAAAGTCAGGAAGCGCGTTCCCTAAAAGCAGACGAAATGTCAAAAAGTTCCGTAACAATCAGTAGAAACATGTCAAACGATGTATTGAATCAATCTTAATAATGTTTTAACATCAACCTTGAATAATGTTCCAACCGGAGAATTACATTGACTTCAGATGTGCGATGGAACAGAGCTCGATGTGCGATGGAACAGAGCATGGTCAGAGCACGGTCAGGTCATGGTAGACCTGACTAATTCCTGTCTCCTTCGGTCCCACTTCACAGTAGAGGCATCAGACAAGGTTCTACAGACTGTTGACATCTAGTGGAAGCCGTAGGAAGTGTAAACTCATCCATATCCCACTGTGTATTCAATAGGGGCTGGGTTGAAAATCGACCAACCTCAGATTTCCCACTTCCTGTTTGGATTTATTCTCAGGTTTTTGCCTGCCATATGAGTTCTGTTATACTCACAGACATCATTCAAACAGTTTTAGAAACTTCAGAGTGTGTTCTATCCAATACTATAATAATATTTATATATTAGCAGCTGGGACTGAGGAGCAGGCAGTTTACTATGGGCACCTCTGGGCACCTTTCATCCAAGCTACTCAATACTGCCCC
Source organism: Salvelinus alpinus (assembly GCF_045679555.1). Taxonomy (NCBI): domain Eukaryota; kingdom Metazoa; phylum Chordata; class Actinopteri; order Salmoniformes; family Salmonidae; genus Salvelinus; species Salvelinus alpinus. The sequence continues at coordinate 31,560,721 of NC_092094.1, read as the reverse complement.
TGCAGCCATCAGAAGTTAAACAAGAGTTAAACAAGTTGCACACCTGTGTGCAATCTAAGTGTCACATGATCTCAGTATATATACACCTGCTACGAACAGCCCCAGAGTCTGCAACACCACTAAGCAAGGGGCACCACCAAGCAAGTGGCACCATGAAGATCAAGGAGCTCTCCAAACAGATCATGGACAAAGTTGTGGAGAAGTAGAGATCAGGGTTGGGTTATAAAAATATATCCAAAACTTTAAACATCCCATCAGAGCACCATTAAATCCATTATTACAAAATGGAAAGAATATGGTACCACAACAAACCTGCCAAGAGAGGGCCGCCCACCAAAACTCACGGACCAGGCAAGGAGGACATTAATCAGAGAGGCAACAAAGAGAACAAAGATAACCCTGAAGGAGCTGCAAAGCTCCACAGCGGAGATTGGAGTATCTCTCCATAGGACCACTTTAACCCGTATAGTCCACAGAGTTGGGCTTTACGGAAGAGTGGCCTTAAAAAAGTCATTGCTTAAAGAAAAAAATAAGCAAATATGTTTGGTGTTCACCAAAAGGCATGTGGGAGACTCCCCAAACATATGGAAGAAAGTACTCTGGTCAGATGAGACTAAAATGTAGCTTTTTGGACATCAAGGAAAACGCTATGTCTGGCACAAATCCAACACCTCTCATCACCCGGAGTACACCATGCCTACAGTTAAGCATTGTGGTGGCAGCATCATGCTGTGGGGACGTTTTTCATCGGCAGGGACTGGGAAACTGGTCAGAATTGAAGGAATGATGGATGGTGCTAAACACAGGGAAATTCTTGAGGGAAACCAGAGATTTGAGGCTGGGACGGAGGTTCACCTTCTAGCAGGACAATGATCCGAAGCATACTGCTAAAGTAACACTCGAGTGGTTTAAGGGAAATGTTTAAATGTCTTGGAATGGTTTAGTCAAAGTCCAGACCTCAATCCAATTGAGAATCTGTGGTATGACTTAAATATTGCTGTACACCAGCGGAACCCATCCAGCTGGAAGGAGCTGGAGCAGTTTTGCCTTGAAGAATGGGCAAAAATCCCAGTGGCTAGATGTGCCAAGGTTATAGAGACATACCCAAAGAGACTTGCAGCTGTAATTTCTGCAAAAGGTGGCTCCACAAAGTATTGCCTTTGTGGGTGTGAATAGTAATGCACGCTCAAGTTTTCTGTTTTTGTTGTGTTATTTCTTGTTTGTTTCACAAAATATTTTGCATCTTCAAAGTGGTAGGCATGTTGTGTAAATCAAATGATACAAACCCCCCAAAATCCATTTTGTTAATTCCAGGTTGTAAGGCAACAAAACAGGAAAAATGCCAAGGGGGGTGAATACTTTCGCAAGCCACTGAAGCTAAATGTCCATGATTTTTTCATGTTTTTCGACCTATCCCCAAATTAATATAGTTGGTTCAGAGTTCGTGTTGATATTTTAACCTGCGTGTCTTGGATCGCATCTGGTGTGGATGTACGAAATCTACATGCGCACGATGGCGCACATGGACACAGGTGTGTGTCGGGTCTAGACAGCATATTAGTGAAGACGTTTAGTGAGGGGACATTTATCTGGATCATATAAAACAAATGTTTAAATGTTTAATAGAGTAGAACAGTGCTCTCCAACCCTCTTCCTGGAGGGCTACTATCCTGTAGGTTTTCTCTCCAACCCTTATCTAGCACAGTTGATTCTAATAATTAGCTGGTTGTAAAACTGAATCAGGTTACTTACAACTGGGGCTGGATTGAAAACGTACAGGAGGGTAGCTCTCCAGGAACAGGGTTGGAGAGCCCTGTAGTAAAGAATCTAAACGCATAACAATACACAATAGCAGTGGCGTCTCAGAGAAGTCGAGCCAGGTAAACAAACATCCTGACTCCTTCTCAGAGAGAACGTAAGAAGAGGATATCAGTGTATGTTTTAGAATGGCTCAATTCCGCCTCTCCCATCTCCTCATTGTTTTTTTAGAAGCATGTACCCACGTGGGTGATTGAAAGATTTTAAGTAAGAATTTGTTCTTAACCTACTTGCGTACTTAAATAAAGGTTAAATAAATAAATACATAATATCCCATATCATCCCCTAAACCAGTGGTCACCAACCTTTTTGAGTCAAGATCACTTTCTGAGTCAAAATGCAAGGTGAGATCTAACGCAAATGTTTTTTTTAAATATGACTTAAAAAACGTAAGTCTATGCAACATTAACCAATTAACAGTCATGTAGCAATGAGGTTTGTGCAGTAGGCTATACGCCCAATACATTATCACTGCATATTGCCTATGCTTGAATTGCCCTGCCAATGTAGTTCTTCTCAGACCATTTAGAAATGTTATTTAAAAAAATTGATAATTTGTTGTATTACTTGTGAGGTACAGATAAGTGAGCATAATAATTAGCTTTTTTTTCACTGGACTGATGGCCTGCATCCGATGGTCAGTCTGAGGGGAGGCAGGGAGCAGCAGTAAGGCTGCCTCTCACCCGACTCACCCTCCCACCGCCCTCCTCCCTCCTCTGAGAAAAGAGAACACAGTCTTCCAGCTGATGGCGAAACTGAGGCACTGCATTATTTCTGCCTCATAAACAAATTAATGTTGTTACTCCTATGACCAGAGAAAGTGAAATATTCCTAGATATTAAAAAAGACACAAGCTGCTAATAATAACATCGCAAGCTTATCGGAACACTTTGCTGGAGAATGGCGCCGGATGGGATGGCTGCCGTTTTACGGGCTCCTATTCAACTGTGCTATTTTGTGTGTTTTTTTGCATTGTTTTTAAATTACTTTGTACATAATGTTGATGCTACCGTCTCTTATGACCGAAAAGAGCTTCTGGATATCAGAACAGTGATTACTCACCTCGAACTGGACGAAGATTTTTTCTTTAATGAGTCTGACGCGAGGGATATAATGTTGCTCCCAGACAAGGCTCAAATCCCCGTCATTCACATGAAGAAAAGAAAGAAGTACAGGGGGCGGAGATCAGGGTGCCTTGTGAGAATGACTCGGCGAGTGGGTAATCCGCCTCTATCATCTGTTCTATTAGCCAATGTGCAATCGCTGGAGAATAAACTGGATGAGCTCCGTTTGAGACTATTCTACCAATGGGACATTAAAAACTGTAATATCTTGTGTTTCACCAAGTCGTGGCTGAACAACGACATGAATAATATACACTTGGCCTTGTTTTCCATGCATCGGCAGGACAGAACAGCTACGTCTGGTAAGATGAGGGGTGGGATGTGTGTCTATTTGTCAATAACAGCTGGTGCGCGATGTCTAATATTAAGGTAGATCTCGAGGTATTGCTCGTCTGTGTTAGAGTACCTCATGATAAGCTTTAGACCACACTATCTACCAAGAGAGTTTTCCCCTATATTTTTTGCAGGTGTCTATTTACCACCACAAACTGACGCTGGCACTAAGACAGCACTCAACGAGCTGTATAAGGCCATAAGCAAACAAGAAAATCCAGAGTGGGCGCCCATAGTGGCCCGAGGACTTTAATGCAAGCAAACTTAAATCCGGTTTACCTAATTTCTACCAGCATGTCACATGTGCAACCAGAGGGAAAAAAACTCTAGACCACCTTTACTCCACACAAAGAGACACGTACAAAACTTTCCCTCGCCCTCCATTTGGAAAATCTGACCATAACTTTATCCTCTTGATTCCTGCTTACAAGCAAAAACTTAACTTCTTGAGGATAGGGTGCAGAGTTTTCACTTAGGGAAAAATAGCGTGCGCAATTTCAACTTCGTGCTACTCATCCCCAGAATATAAGATATGCATATTATTAGTAGATTTGGATAGAAAACACTCTGAAGTTTCTAAAACTGTTTGAATCATATCTGTAAGTATAACAGAACTTATATAGCAGTCAAAACCCTGAGGACTAACTTTTTTATTGTTAAGTTCCTGTATGTTCAATGGGTTATCATGGGCACACCAGAATTCTAATCACTATCCACGCAGTTTCTACTGCTTCCACTGGATGTCGCCATTGTATGGAAAAAGGTTAAGGTTTTTCATTAGTCAACTGAGAAAGATATTGACCCGGAAGTGGAGTGACGTCGTGTGTTTATGTTTGAGAGTTGAGCAAGACTTGAAAAGTACCGTGAGTTTGTTGATATCCTGTATTGAAAACAGATTGACCCGTCTTCAATTTGATCGATTATTAACGTTTACAAATACCTTAAGTTGTATTACAAAAGTACTTTGAAATGTTTTGGCAAAGTTTAGAGGTAATTTTTTAGATATTTTGTCGTGATTTTGCGCAAATTGAACGCTTTTTTTCCTGGTACAACGGCGCCAAATAAATGGACAATTTGGATATATATGGACGGAATTAATCGAACTAAAGGACCATTTGTGATGTTTATGGGACATATTGGAGTGCCAACAAAATAATCTCGTCAAAGGTAATGCATGTTTTATATTTTATTTCTGCGTTTTGAGCAGCGCCGGCATGGTTGAAATTGTCAACAAAGAGAGTGTAGCCATTGCACTATCATCAGATAATAGCATCTTATGCTTTCGCCGAAAAGCCTTTTTGAAATCTGACATGTTGGCTGGATTCACAACGAGTGTAGCTTTAATTTGGTATCTTATATGTGTAATTTAATAAAGTTAGATTTTATAGATTTTTTTTAAAATCTGGCGCTCTACATTTTAACAGGCTGTTGGGACGCAAGCGTCCCGCGATCCCAGAGAGGTGTTAAAGAATAAAGTACCAGTGACTAGCTCAATACGGAAGACTTCAGTTGACGCAGATGCTAAGCTCCAGGACTGTTTTGCTCGCACAGACTGGAATATGTTCTGGGATTCTTCCAATGACATTGAGGAGTACACCACATCAGTCACTGGCTTCATCAATAGGTGCATCGATGATGTCGTCCCCACAGTGACCGTATGTACATACCCCAATCAGAAGCCATGGATTACAGGCAACATCCGCACTGAGCTAAAGGGTAGTGTCACGTTTCTGACCTTATTTCCTTTGTTTAGTCTTTATTTAGTTGGTCAGGACGTGAGTTGGGTGGGTATTATCTATGTTGTCTGTTTCTATGTGGGGTTTTCTCATTTGGCCTGATATGGTTCTCAATCAGAGGCAGCTGTCATTCATTGTCTCTGATTGGGAACCATATTTAGGTAGCCTGTTTTGTGTTGTGGGTTATTGTCGATGTTATGTTGCATGTTTGCACAGTGTTTATATAGCGGTCACGTTCGTCTTATTCGTTTTGTTGTTTTTGTGTAAGTGTTCTTCATTAAACTTGTATTCAAACCACGCTGTGCTTTGGTCCGCTTCTTACGACGATCGTGACAGGTAGAGTTGCCGCTTTTAAAGAGCGGGACTCTAACCCGGACGCTTATAAGAAATCCTGCTATGCCTGCCGACGAACTATAAGATAAGGCAAGGCGTTGATTCCTACTACACTGGCTCCGACGCTCGTCGGATGGTGCAGGGCTTGCAAACTATTACGGACTACAAAGGGAAGCACAGCCGCAAGCTGCCCAGTGACACAAGCCTACCAGACGAGCTAAATGGTTTCTATGCGCCCCGTTCCTTTTTCTTTCCTTCTCTGCTCATTTCTCTTGTATGGATGTATCTGTCTATGTATCTGTCTCTCAGGAAATTCTGGAACTAAATGACTACCGACCAGTAACACTCACTTCCGTCATCATGAAGTGCTTTGAAAGGCTAGTTAAAGATCCTATCACCTTCTCCCTCCCCAACACACTCGGCCCTCTCCAATTCGCCTACCGCCCTGACAGATCCACGGACGACGCAATAACCATTGCACTGCACACTGCCCTTACCCACTTGGACAAAAGGAATATGTGAGGATGATGTTCATCGGCTAGAGCTTGGCCTTCAATACCATGGCACCCTTTAAGCTTATTACAAAGCTCACGGCCCTGGATCTAAACTCCTCCCTATGCAACTGGGTCCGGGACTTCTTAACGGGTGCCCCACAAGGGTGCGTCCTCACATTGCCTGCCCTACAGGACACCTACAATACCAGGTGTCACAGGAAGGCCAAGAATATCATCAGGGACCCCAGCCATCCAAGCACTGTTCTCCCCGCTTCAATCAATCAGATGCGGGCAGTACAGGAGCATCATGGCAAAAACTGTAAGACTGGACAATAGTTTCTACCCTCAGATCCTCAAGCTGCTGAATAGCCACCACTCGTCAGCTATTTTCCCCCGCTATTCTCCCTATGGAAATGTCCCCACCCCCTCAACGGTCGCTTGCCTACCCTGCTGCTCTCCCTATGGAAATTCCCCCAACTGACTTTTACTCTGCCCCCGACTCAACTACATTCGTCACTGTGCATTGTATTATTACTTTTTTAAATTATGATTTGTATTGTTTTTTCACCCCCTCAATGGTAATGCTGCTCCCCCTATGGTCATTCTCCCCCACCCGTTCAACAGTCTTTACTCTGTCGCCACTCCAATGGACATTTGTTTAATCATCACTTCTACAGTTGTTATGATGTATATAGTGCTATTTCTATTTCTAGTGCTGTTTTTTTATTACCATTTTCATATCACTTAGTCCTGCATGTTGGTACTCGGAGCCTAAGATTTTCACTGTACCCTGCAATCACACTTGCAACCCTGTACATGTTAAACACTGAATCTGAATTTTAAAAAAGAATTCTGCACCAAAAAACCAATGATCTTATGCACTTCTCTCTCTATTTCTCTCTCTCTCTCTCTCTCTCTCTCTCTCTCTCTCTCTCGCTCTCATACTCACACCAACACTCACACGGCTAGAAGATAATTAGCCTATACGCAACATGGCTAGCTGGAGTTTGCAAGCTGGTCTATCTTAATTCTGCAGCCTATTAACCAACCTGGCATCTTAACGTGTGCTGCAACAAGTTTCCATGCTGAATTTTTGGAATTCTGGTCACGGTATACATCAGAAGTTGTGTCGAATATCGCAGGGTACACGGAGAAAGGCAACATTTCTGCGTGATCTGGACTCTGAAGATGCGGAGCATGGATTGTGACAATTGTGTAAAATGTACCGTACGCCAACGTGATGACACAAGCTGTGTACACACGGCTTAACACTGTAATATCATATTTTATAACTCAGCTACTCAGGATGGCAATAGCTTTGAAATGCCCACCTGAGCCAAATTGTGATTTTGAATTGTGTGAGGGCGGGGATGCAGGGTTGTGTTCCGAACAAAACAACAAGAAAAAAAGCACCTTATAATTGATGACACTTCTTTGAGTCATAAAGGTGCATTGAAATGACTTAGGAACTGTGGCCACTTGGAGACACCAGTTAGTCCTCTCACTCAAACGCTTGTCATGTTTTTATCTTATGTTGCACCTACCCCACATTTTTCAACAAATATTTTTGTCATGTTACTGAATGTATGCAGAGTATTTTCAGATTTTGTTATCAATAAATGCGTCAAAAAGTGCAGAATGTAAATTCACATAAAATAAACAGTGTATTGTTTGGATTCAGTCTTGTGTCAGGTGAACTGTTGTGTCCTCACCTTTGGTCTAATAATTTCCCCATAATTTTGAAACTGTTTCCTTTCAATTCCCTTTCAAAAATATGTTCATATTTATTCTGTAAGAAGCATTTACAGTTTTTTCCAACTGCTTACACACGTTTTCAAAACTGTCTCCTTTTTTCAAAACTCTACACACAATTTGTCACGTTCCTGACCTATTGTTTCTTTTTCTGTTATTTATTTAGTTGGTCAGGGCGTGAGTTGGGGTGGGTTGTCTTTGTGTGTTTTTGTTTAGTCTAGGGGTGTTGTATGTGTATGGGGTAGAGAAGAGTGAGGTTGTCTAGTTATGTCTATGGCTGCCTAGATTGGGTCTCAATCAGAGACAGCTGTCATTCATTGTCTCTGATTGGGAGCCATATTTAAGGCAGCCATAGGCAGTAGGCTTTTGTGGGTAGTTGTCTATGTTGAACGTTTGTTGCTTGTCTGTGCACTTATGTTATTTAGCTTCACGGTCGTTTGTTGTTTTGTTAGTTTGTATATAGTGTTCGTTTTGTGTTTTCTCTCTCTTCTCAATAAAAGAAGATGTATTTTGCACACGCTGCGCCTTGGTCCAATCTCTGTCAAGAAGACGATCGTGACAGAACTACCCACCAACCATGGATCAAGCAGCGTGAGAGGAACCAGGACTCGTGGACTTGGGAGGAAATATTGGACGGAAAGGGACCCTGGGCTCAACCAGGAGAATATCGCCGCCCCAAAGCTGAGCTGGAGGCAGCGAAAGCGGAGAGGCGGCGATATGAGGAGGCAGCACGGAAACAAGGCTGGAAGCCCGTAAGTCAAACCCAAAAAATTCTTGGGGGGGGGGGGGGCTCTCGGGTAGTTTAGTTGGGTCAGTCGGGAGACGTGAGCCAACTCCTCCTGCTTACCGTAAGGAGCCGGTGAGGGCGGATTTGGAGGTGAGTGACGCAGAGACAGTAAAGGAGTTAATGGAGAAATTGGAGAAGAGAGTTATGAGGGATGTACTGGTTTGGTGCATGAGGCACGGCATTCGTCCGAATGAACGTGTTGGTGAGTTAATGTCACCGGGAACAGCTCTCCATACTCGTCCTGAGGAGCGTGCTAGCCGTCTGGTTAAGATAGTGCCTACAGCACGCACAAAGCCTCCTGTGCGTCTCCAGAGTCCTGTGCGTCCTGTTACTGCTCCTCGCACTAGCCCTGTGGTGTGTGTTCCCAGCCCAGTACCACCAGTGCTGACACCACGCACCAGGCGTCCAGTGCGTCTCCAGAGCCCTGTTCCTCCTCCACGCACTCTCCCTGTGGTGCGTGTCTCCAGCCCAGTGCCTCCAGTCCCGGCACCACGCACCAAGCCTCCTGTGCGTCTCCAGAGCCCTGTACGCACTGATCCTTCTCCCCGCACTCGTCCTGAGGTGCGTGCCCTCAGCCCGGTACCACCAGTTCCGGTACCACGCACCAGTCCTATAGTGCGCCTTGAGAACTCAGTGTGCCCTGTCCCTGCTCCCCGCACTAGCCTTGAGGTGCGTGTCTCCAGTCCGGTACCACCAGTTCCGGTACCACGCACCAAGCCTCATGTGCGTCTCCAGAGCCCTGTACGCACTGTTCCTTCTCCCCGTACTCGCCCTGTTGTGCGTGTCCTCAGCCCGGTACCACCAGTGCCGGTACCACACATCAGGCCTATAGTACGCCTTGAGAGTCCAGTGTGCCCTGTTGTTGTTCCCCGCACTAGCCTGAAGGTGCGTGTCCTTAGCCCGGTACCTCCAGTTCCGGCACCACGCACCAGGCCTACAGTGCGTCTCAGCCGGCCAGAGTCTGCCGTCTGCCCAACGGCGCCTGAACTGCCCGTCTGCCAAGCGGCGCCTGAACTGCCCGTCTGCCAAGCGGCGCCTGAACTGCCCGTCTGCCAAGCGGCGCCTGAACTGCCCGTCTGCCAAGCGGCGCCTGAACTGCCCGTCTGCCCAACGGCGTCTGAACTGTCCGTCTGCCAAGCGCCGCATGAACTGCCCGTCTGTATTGAGCCTTCAAAGCCGCCCTTCTGCCATGAGCCTTCAAAGCCGCCCGTCAGACAGGAGCCGCTAGAGCCTTCCGCCAGACAGGAGCCGCTAGAGCCTTCCGCCAGACAGGAGCCGCTAGAGCCTTCCGCCAGACAGGAGCCGCTAGAGCCTTCCGCCAGACAGGAGCCGCTAGAGCCTTCCGCCAGACAGGAGCCGCTAGAGCCTTCCGCCAGACAGGAGCCGCTAGAGCCTTCCGCCAGACCGGATCAGCCAGAGCCTTCCGCCAGACCGGATCAGCCAGAGCCTTCCGCCAGACCGGATCAGCCAGAGCCTTCCGCCAGACCGGATCAGCCAGAGCCTTCCGCCAGACCGGATCAGCCAGAGCCTTCCGCCAGACCGGATCAGCGAGAGCCTTCCGCCAGACCGGATCAGCCAGAGCCTTCCGCCAGACCGGATCAGCCAGAGCCTTCCGCCAGACCGGATCAGCCAGAGCCTTCCGCGAACCATGACCAGCCAGAGCCGTCAGCGAGCCATGACCAGCCAGAGCCGTCAACGAGCCATGACCAGCCAGAGCCGTCAGCGAGCCATGACCAGCCAGAGCCGTCAGCGAGCCATGACCAGCCAGAGCCGTCAGCGAGCCATGACCAGCCAGAGCCGTCAGCGAGCCATGACCAGCCAGAGCCGTCAGCGAGCCATGACCAGCCAGAGCCGTCATCCAGCCAGGATCCGCCAGAGCCGTCATCCAGCCAGGATCCGCCAGAGCCGTCATCCAGCCAGGATCCGCCAGAGCCGTCATCCAGCCAGGATCCGCCAGAGCCGTCATCCAGCCAGGATCCGCCAGAGCCGTCATCCAGCCAGGATCCGCCAGCCAGGATCCGCCAGCCAGCCAGGATCCGCCAGCCAGCCAGGATCCGCCAGCCAGCCAGGATCCGCCATCCAGTCCGGAGCTGCCCCTTATCCTGGTGCTGCCCCTTATCCTGGTGCTGCCCCTTATCCTGGTGCTGCCCCTTAGTCCGGTGCTTCCCCTTAGTCCGGTGGGGTTAATTTGGAGGGTGGCCATTTGGAGGAGGCTACGAAAGCGGGTAGTGACTATGGTGGGGTGGGGACCACGACCAGCGCCAGAGCCGCCACCGTGGATAGACGCCCACCCAGACCCTCCCCTAGACTTTATGCTGGTGCGCTCGGAGTTCGCACCTTAAGGGGGGGGTTATGTCACGTTCCTGACCTATTGTTCCTTTTTCTGTTATTTATTTAGTTGGTCAGGGCGTGAGTTGGGGTGGGTTGTCTTTGTGTGTTTTTGTTTAGTCTAGGGGTGTTGTATGTGTATGGGGTAGAGAAGAGTGAGGTTGTCTAGTTATGTCTATGGCTGCCTAGATTGGGTCTCAATCAGAGACAGCTGTCATTCATTGTCTCTGATTGGGAGCCATATTTAAGGCAGCCATAGGCAGTAGGCTTTTGTGGGTAGTTGTCTATGTTGAACGTTTGTTGTTTGTCCGTGCACTTACGTTATTTAGCTTCACGGTCGTTTGTTGTTTTGTTAGTTTGTATATAGTGTTCGTTTTGTGTTTTCTCTCTCTTCTCAATAAAAGATGTATTTTGCACACGCTGCTTGGTCCAATCTCTGTCAAGAAGACGATCGTGACACAATTCCCAAAACTGCACACAAAATGCAAAATGCCTCACAAAATGTAACACTGCATTCAAAATGCCGTAAACCCATGTCAGAATGAAGCATTTGCATCAAATGGCAAACACTGCTTTCATAATAGTCCATTTTTGGATATACCATGTAAACACTGTTGTTCTAAATCTAAAGCTCTTTGGTCTTTCATAGGCTTATATCTAAATTTCAATACAATGTTCTACAGTGAAAGTCATCTGCTGAGAGGGGTAAGAAGTACACTGTAAACACCAACGCAATGTAGAAACAGAAAATATTTATTAGGCCAAACATTACTGTTGTATACAGTAGCATATAACAAAACCATAAACATATGTAAACCAAAAGTATATTCTTTAGAATACAGTAAAGAACACACTTGTGTGTGTGGGGTCCCGGGGGGGGCAGTCCAGGAATTGGTAGGGGGGGGCAGTCACCAGTGCTAAGCTACGCTTCATCTCTTTTCTGGCCTGGGTCTGGCCACAATACTTCGTACACATCACAAGATACGTTTTCTTTTGCCAAACATCGAGGGAAGTATCTCCTAGCATGGCGTATCCAACCTTGGACAGAGGCAACCTCTATGTCCCCACATGCGTCCTCCATTGCCTGGAGAAGCGGCATGCGGGCATAGGGTTGGCGATCATACACTTTCCAGCGCCAGGCTGAGAAGAATTCCTCTATGGGATTTAGAAAAGGTGAATATGGGGGTAGGTACAAAACTATAAATTGTGGATGGGTGGCAAACCAGTTTTGGACCAGAACAGCCCGGTGAAAACTAACATTGTCCAATAAAACCACAAATCTAGCAGGCTCCTGATCTGGATCAGGGAGAAGCATTGTGTAAATTGCATCCAGAAAAGTGAGCATATGGCCGGTGTTGTACGGACCCAGTGTGGCATTGTGATGGAGGACCCCGTTTTGAGTGATGGCAGCACACATAGTTATATTACCCCCACGCTGTCCAGGGACATTGGTAATTGCCCTCTGTCCTATTACATTTCTTCCGCGGCGCCTGGTTTTGGTGAGGTTGAAACCAACCTCATCCACATAAATAAATTCATGGCGAATTACATGGGCATCCAGCTCCAATACTCTCTGTAACAGACAAAAGGATATACAGATGAGTAAATATGGTATGTCTGAAGTACTGGAAGTAGTGTTGCATACATACCTCTACAAAGTCATGTTGCATATTCTTGACTCTGTCAGAGTTTCTCTCAAATGGCACCTTGTAAAGTTGTTTCATCATCACTCGGTGCCGTTGGAGGATGCGTTGTATGGTCGACAGGCTTACAGCATTGATGTTGTTAAATATGGTGTCATTATTCAAGATATGCTTTCTTATCTCTCGAATCCTAATTGCATTGTTGTCCAAAACCATATTTATAATTGCAGTCTCTTGTACATCTGTAAACAAGCGTCCTCGTCCTCCATGATGTCTTTGCCTTTCCACTCTGTACAGAATTCAAACACAGTAAGTGTTCAGCATAGGAACTGTAAACAATGTACAAAAAAATGTAGTACAGCATGATAACCAACCTCATTCATTCAATGCAGTGCAGTAAATGGATGGCTTAGAGTTACAAATGTTTATGTAATACTATGCAGTCATACGTATCTTACAATACATTACTGTAATGCTACAATAGTCATTAGATAGTTGCATACCTGTTCTCATTTCTGAAGGTTCGAATTATGGACGCCACTGTAAATCGACTCAAGTTGGGCTGGACTCTCAGTCCAGCCTCTCTCATGGTCAAACCGTGGTTGATCACATGATCAACAAGTGTTGCCCTAATCTCATCAGAGATGGCTCTCCTTCCTTCTCTTCTTTGCCCTCGTCCTCTTCTTCCTCTTCCTCTTCCTCTCCTTCCTACTCCTCTTGCTCTCTGTCCATTGTTGGCATCCATTGTTCAAAACAGGTAATCTGTTTTATAAACCTATTTTAAACCTATTTATAGGCCTATACTACAGTAAAGCAGTGATTGGTTAGTGATCAGTTAAGCTATTAGTGTTTGCACATGTGAGGAGTGTGTGTGTGACCTGGTGAATAAGTGTAGCATTTTGATTGGTTGTGTTTGGAAAAGGAAAGCAGGTCACTTTCTGTTAGATTTTTGTGTTTTAGGTAGAGAATTGTGTGTAGTGTTTTGAAAAAAGTGTTTTATGCAATTGACAACTGAGTCAAAGGCTGAGAAATAGCTTATGGTTTTGGATATTTGGTGTGTAGTTTTGCACTTTGAGTGAGAGGTTTCAAAAATCGTGTGACATGAAAAGATTTTGTGTGTAAGCAGTTGGAAAAAACTGTAAATGTAACCCTATCCATATAGGCCAATTCCCATGAGTGTAAAGGTTTAAGGAAACGAATAACATAGCCTACAGTATCCCCTGCTCTGCTTCAGGTCAGTAGTGATATCAGGTCAATATTATAATATTAAATATTTATCAGATGTGAGTTTAGTAGAAGTTGTTGTGTTGTAAGTGTTGATGGAATGAAGAAAACACTTTTCTTTGAGAGAGTATGTTTGTCATGCACCCCCCCCCCCCCCCCCCCCCCCCACACACACACACACACACACACACACACACACACACACACACACACTGACCATACTCAGTAGCAGACACTAAAACAAAGCATTAAATATAAAGGAGGTATTTCTGTCCCTGTTTCTGTTCTCCATCAATAATGCATGTAGAAGATGATGTTTCTGTGGTCCGGTCCTCTCTCTGGTTTTCTGGAAATGTGTGTGTATGTGTGTGTGTGTGTGCTACAAGCTCCCACAGTCTCACTGCAGAATTATACGTTAAGTTTTGGGATAGGGTTTAAAAAAAAACTAGTGTCCACCACTGGGATTGTACGTGCAACCTTCTGATCCAGAATCATGGATTACATCTGTCCACCACCACCATTCATAACACCCTAGAAAAACCCAAGCCTAATGGATGGTAATAGCGCTCACTGTTGCCCCTAGTGGACAGTTTTGAAGGAATTTCTCGACATCCTCAGGACATGGACAGACGTACATTTTCGAAGTCAATCTTGAGCTATCTTACTGGTGTGTGTGGGTTTGTGTTATTGTGTGTGCGTGTGCATGGGTGGGTGTGAGTCATATCTCCATCAATCCCAATAAGGGACTCAGTAGTGCAACAAAGAGGGCATCCAAGCCTATCAAATACTTACCTCAACACACATTTCTCTGTCTATGTGCATTTCTCTGGCATCTGTGCGGTATTTGTGTGACATGTCCCTGCATGGGGTCTGCCTGGCCAGTGTGTCTGTCTGCCTGGCCAGTGTGTCGGTCTGCCTGGCCAGTGTGTCTGTCTGCCTGGCCAGTGTGTCTGTCTGCCTGGCCAGTGTGTCTGTCTGCCTGGCCAGTGTGTCTGTATGTCTTGAGTGAACTGAACTGAACACAGCTGTCTGTGTCATGCGTCATTCTGCTTGTCTCAGACTCCCTATTCTATCGGTCTGACTGGAATGCGTAGGTGTGTGTGTGTGTATGTGTGTGTGTGCGCATGTGTGTGTGTGCGTGTGTGTGTGTGTGCGTGTGTGTGTGTGTGTGTGTGTGTGTGTGTGTGTGTGTGTGTGTGTGTGTGTGTGTGTGTGTGTGTGTGTGTGTGTGTGTGTGTGTGTGTGTGTGTGTGTGTGTGTGTGTGTGTGCGCGCATGTTTGTGTGTGCGCGCGCATGTTTGTGTGTGTGTGTGGTGTGTGTGTGCGTGTGCGTGTGTGTGTGGGCACCAGGCTAGCTGATGGAGTGTTTTCAATCCGGAGTGACAGTACAGTATGACCATCCTAACATGGAGCTGAAAGCTGAATGAGTTGACTGAATAGCATGGTGCACTTTAGCAGAATAGACTGTGTCTGTGTGACTTCAAAAACACACACTTGAACACAACCTGGTTGGGCGATCAGCTGAACACTCACAACCCTAAAGAGGGCTGGAGAGAGCTGACTGAGTGATGACAGTGTGGACATTCTGAAAGCCAGTTAAGAAATTAATAGTGAACAGGCTAACAATATAACCTTCTATTCTAGTTTTGACCTGCTGCTGGCTTACACTGTAAATCCTCTACACCTCTCTCCCTTCACTCTCTTTCTCTACCTCCTTATTCCTTGCTCTTTCCCTACAGAATAACTATCTGCAGTGTTACAGAAGTGTAAGCCCTGTAGTCATGTGTTAGGACTGCCTGTCCTACATTTTTTATTTCACCTTTATTTGACCAGGTAGGCCAGTTGAGAACAAGTTCTCATTTACAACTGCGACCTGGCCAAGATAAACCAAAGCAATGCGACAAAAAACAACAACACAAAGTTACACGTGGGATAAACAAAAGTGCAGTCAATAACACAATATAAAAATCTACATACAGTGTGTGCAAATGGAGTAAGGAGGTAAGGCAATAAATAGGCCATAGCAGTGAAGTAATTACAATTTTGAAAATTAACACTGGAGTGATAGATGTGCAGATGATGATGTGCAAGTAGAAATACTGGTGTGCAAAAGAGCAAAAAAAGTAAATAAAAACAATATGGGGATGAGGTGGATAGTTGGATGGGCTATTTACAGATTGGCTGTGTACAGCTGCAGCGATCGGTAAGCTGCTCAGATAGCTGATGTTTAAAGTTAGTGAGGGAGATATGTCTCCAACTTCAGCGATTTTTGCAATTCGTTCCAGTCATTGGCAGCAGAGAACTGTAAGGAAAGGCGCCCAAAGGGGTGTTGGCTTTGGGGATGACCAGTAAGATATACCTGCTGGAGCGCGTGCTACAGGTGGGTGTTGCTATGGTGACCAGTGAGCTGAGATAAGGCGGAGCTTTACCTAGCAAAGACTTATAGATGACCTGGAGCCAGTGGGTTTGGCGACGATTATGTAGCGAGGGCCAGCCGACGAGAGCATACAGGTCGCAGTGGTGTATTAGAGCTGAGAAACAGTATCGTAACGGTTTCTGTTATACAGTACATGTAAAAAGGCTGTAGAACAGGGAATTTATTTTATGGATCAAAGGTTCATAATGACATGTTGACAGGGGATGGACATGAAAATCCAACGCAGATTTATCTTGCTTACACACATACACACACACACACAATCTACGAACGTCATGTTTGATGTGAGATTATATATATCTGCAGTAGCCTACTCAAACCATGGCCCACGGATGAGAGAGAGAGAGTTTGTAATGCATTTTAAGTGGCTAGTGATACAAACACGTACACACATACATACACACACTGACGGTACTCAGTAGCAGACACTAAAACATAGCATTATATATAAAGGTGTTTCTGTCCTCCATCAATAATTAATGTTGATTTGGATGTTTCTGTGGTCGTGACCTTTCTAGTAGTCTGGACCTGTATGTGTGTGTGTGTGTGTGTGTGTGTGTGTGTGTGTGTGTGTGTGTGTGTGTGTGTGTGTGTGTGTGTGTGTGTGTGTGTGTGTGTGTGTGTGTGTGTGTGTGTGTGTGTGTGTGTGTGTGTGTGTGTGTGTGTGTGTGTGTGTGCACCTGGCTAGCTGATGGAGTGTTTTCAATCCGGAGTGACAGTACAGTATGACCATCCTAACATGGAGCTGAAAGCTGAATGAGTTGACTGAAGAGAGAGGCATGGTGCACTTTAGCAAAATGTACTGTAAGCTAAAGCACTTTGGTACATCGCGCTGTAGCGTACAATTGAACTTATTTTAGCACCCCAAAAACGTAATACTTCCAGGTCAACTGTAATATAATACCATTGTAAAGAACAATTATTCCCCTTTACAGCAAAATCAATGACGAGACCTTCATGCTAGCCCATCTCTGCATGATTGAAGAAGGCAATGAGCTCTGTCGGGTCATTTTAAAAATGACGGGTGTGGAAGCGAAACCTACTGTGTGATAGGGAAAGGAGGAGATAAGCTGTGTGGGGAAACAACTTTTTTCACCTGATCTGTCCAACTTATCGCCTCTAAAATGTAAATAAAACACTATAAAGAGTTTATATAATGTGTCATTACATACCTATCTGATGCTTTGTGTCGAATTTTAATTGCGTTTTAGGGCGGCAGCGCTAAAGTTATCTTCTGAAGTAAACAGCGGCTGTCGCGGCTTTTGAGAGTCATGATGGCTTGCAGTGATGACGGCAAAAAATGTATGCATTCAGTTGTACAATTGACTAGGTAACCCCCTTACCCTGTCCCTGTCCCTTTCTTGTTTTTAAACTGCGAAAGTAGCGTTACACCTGGTAGAGAGAGGCTGAACGACACAGAATGAGTTGCTTTATGCGCGCTCTACACTACGTCATGACACGTCACAATTTAACGTACAGCAGCGGAGGGGTCCGGTTTTTTAACTTCTCTCCAATACTATCGGTCCATTACCATGTCAATCAATGCTTGAATAGAAACGTAGTTTACACCCCAGATTTTGATGCCGACACAGTCGCTACAGTTCCATTAGTTTTGATCATGTTGTGGGAGAGGTTGTTGTCCTGGCACCACACTCACATCAGGTACGGAGAGCAAGATCACACAGTCGTCCGGAACTGCTGGTGCTCTCATGCATAGTTCACTGTTGCTTGCCTCAAAGCGAGCATAGAAGGAATTGATCTCGTCTGGTAGGCTCGCCTCATGGGGCAGCTCATGGCTGGGTTTCCCTTTGTAATCCGTGATAGTTTGCAAGCCCTGTCAAATCCGATGAGCGTCAAAGCCGGCATAGTAGGATTCGAACATAGTCCTATATTGTTTGATGGCTCGTCGGAAGTCGTAGCGGGATTACTTATAAGTGTCTGGATTAGTGTCCCGCTGCTTGAAAGCAGAAGCTCTAGCCTTTAGCTCAGTGCGGATTGTGCCTGTAATCCATGGCTTCTTGTTGGGATATGTACATACGATCACTGTGGGGACGTCGTCGTTGATGCATTTAATGAAGTCGGTGACTTCTCAATGTTATCGGATGAATCCCGGAATATGTTTAAGTCTGTGCTAGCGAAACAGTCCTGTAGCTTAGCATCCGCTTCATCGGACCACTTCCGTATTGAGCGCGTCACTGGTACTTCCTGTTTGAGTTTTTGCTTGTAAGCAGGAATCAGGAGGATAGACTTATGGTCAGATTATGCCAAATGGAGGGCGTGGGAGAGATTTGTATTAATTTCTGTGGAGTAAAGGTGATCTGGAGTTTGTCTGCCTCTTGTTGCCCTGGTGACACGCTGGTAGAAATTAAGTAAGACAGATTTCAGTTTCCCTGCATTGAAATCACCGGCCACTAGGAACGTCGCCTCTGGATATGCAGTTTCTTGTTTGCTTATGGCCTTATACAGCTCGTTGAATGCGGTCTTAGTGCCAGCATCGGTTTGTCGTGGTAAATAGATAGCTATGAAAAATATAGATAAAAACGTTCTTGGTAAATAGTATGGTCTGCAGTTTATCATGAGGTATTATAACTCAGGCGTGCAAAACCTTGTGACTTCCTTGACATTAGAGATTGTTAACAAGCTGTTGTTAACAAAGAAATACACACCTCTTCTTAACCTTATCATAGCTGCTATTCGGTCTTGACAATGCATTCAAAAAACAGCTATATGTATATTATCCATGTCCTTGTTTAGCCACGACCCTGAGAAGCATAGGATATTACAGCTCTTCAGGTCCCGTTGATAGAATAGTGCAGAACGGAGCTTGTCCAATTTGTTCACTAGTGATTGTACGTTCACCAATAGAAAGGAGGGTAGAGGCAGTCAGGGAGCCCACACGTTTGCCTCACTTGCACCGTCTCTTCCTCTTTCGAGTCCCGGGGTTTAGGGCCTGCTCTGTGATGAGCAGTACATCCACAGCTGCTGACTCATTAAAGTAAGAATCTTCATCAAAATTGAGGTTAGTGATCGCTGTTCTGATGTCCAGAAGCTGTTTTCGGTTATAGGAAATGGAAATGAAACTAGCAGAATTGGTCAGGAACCTGTAAGACAGCATGCTATCAATCGCTGCAGCGCCGTCAGTCTATGCCGTTGAGTTAAATACATATATTATTCAGACTCTAAGACTACTCTTTGTCATGTGTTGAAATGGCTTGGTAATTCACACATTTCACGACATTGCAACATGACAGCAGTGCAGGTTTGATTGAATTCCAGCCATCTACTGGGCAGAGATAAGACAACTAGGAGGCAGCAGAGAAGTGTGTCTCATTTTACAGATGGGATACAGGTGTGTGTGTGTGTGTGTGTGTGTGTGTGTGTGTGTGTGTGTGTGTGTGTGTGTGTGTGTGTGTGTGTGTGTGTGTGTGTGTGTGTGTGTGTGTGTGTGTGTGTGTGTGTGTGTGTGTGTGTGTGTGTGTGAAAGAGTTTCTGATTACATTCCTGATGAAGGTATTCCATTGTGTGACCAGCTGTGTCAGTTATTAGCTCTGTCAGTGTGTGTGTGTGTGTGTGTGTGTAATAATGTCCACTCTACTCTACTCCTCTCTTCTCTTCTCATCACATACACACACACACACATACACGGCTCCCTGAGGCCTGTATACAGTAGGAATTGACATGCTGTATCATATGATCAGGGAAAGAGAGAGAGGACTCCTGTAATCTGTGAATGATGGGGAATGGGAGGGGAATGAAGAGAGATGGAGAGGAAGAGAAAGGATGGAGAGATGGAATGAGGGGGAGAGAGAGGGAGCTGCAGAATAGATGTGTGTTCTCATTGTGGGAAATCAACATTAATCCACTAGCAGTACAGAGACCCCTGCTTGCGGACTGTACACACTAAGAATCCTATTTCATAACGATTCAGCAGACTATTGCAGCTCTGTAAACTATCAATTCATCTTTACAATGTAACAGCTAGTGTGTCTCGTTCTGTTGAAAGGTGTCCCAGAGTAACAGTTGTGTGTCTGGTGTCTGTTAGAGACACAAGCAAGAAACACGAGCAATGGACATTAGACCGGTGGAAACCTGTCCCTTGTACTGATGAGTCCAAATTTGAGATTTTTGGTTCCAACCGCCGTGTCTTTGTGAGACGCAGAGTAGGTGAGCGGATGCTCTCCGCATGTGTGGTTCCCACCGTGAAGCATGGACAAGGAGGTGTGATGGTGTGGGAGGGCTTTGCTGGTGACACTGTCTGTGATTTATTTAGAATTAACCAGCATGGCTACCACAGCATTCTGCAGCGATACTCCATCCCATCTGGTTTGCCCTTTAATGGGACTAACATTTATTTTTCAACAGGACAATGACCCAACATACCTCCAGGCTGCGTAAGGGCTATTTGACCTAGAAGGAGAGTGATGGAGTGCTGCATCAGATGACCTGGCCTCCACAATCACCAGACCTCAACCCAATTGAGATGGTTTGGGATGAGTTGGACAGCAGAGTGAAGGAAAAGCAGCCAATAAGTGTTCAGCGTATGTGGGAACTCCTTCAAGACTGTTGGAAAAGCATTCCAGGTGAAGCTGGTTGAGAGAATGCCAAGAGTGTGCAAAGCTGTCATCAAGGCAAAGGATGAATCTAAAATCAAAAATTCACTTTTTTGGTTACTACATGATTCCGTATTTGTTATTTCATAGTGTTGATGTCTTCACTATTATTCTACAATGTAGACCATATAAAAAATTAAGAAAAACCCTTGAATGAGTAGGTGTGTCCAAACTTTTGACTGATACTGTATATATAAAGCTCTGGAAAAAATTAAGATACCACAGCAAAATGATCAGTTTCTCTGGTTTTACTATTTATAGGTATGTGTTTGGGTAAAATTAACATTTTTGTTTTATTCTATAAACTACTGACAACATTTCTCCCAGAGCTGTATATATTTTTTACGACGCCTACTTAACTAGCGAATGCAGCTAGCTAGTTTAGCCTACTCAAACACCCGGCTCAAACAGAGAGGGATGCTATGTTAGCCAGCTGGCTATGGCTATCCAACACTGGAACTCTTCGAAGTCAAGGTAAGCTTTCGGTTTTATTAATTTATTGCCACCGGGGCCCGCCGGTGTAACTGATAAACTCCTTGCTGCTGAATGTACTGCATGATTGTAGCAGGTTTACTAACCCATTAGTTCTAGTAGCCATGTTGAATATGACATTAATATGGTGACAACAATGTTTGTAGCGGTTAGTAGTTATGATATGAAGGTTTGGCTTGGGAAGGTTTTTTTCGCCTGGTGACAGAAAGCTAATGTGTTGTACACTCAAGTCCACAAGCAAAGGGAAAAGATGAGCGCGTAGATGCAAAAAGGAATACAACAATCAAAGGGATCATGCTTTTTTTGTGTGGCTGCTAAGAAAGTGAACAGTTTTTCGTTTGATCAGGGGTGTATACATTCCGCCAATTCTGTTGAAAAACATTTTCTTAAATGGAAGCAAACGGAACAAAACCGGAATAAACATAGCTGAATTTGTCCAATAGAAACTCTCGTTTGCAACTGTTGGACTAAAGATTACAAATAGTCCTCCCTCATCTTACAGTTTTTTTGGATTGCTTACACACTAAAATTAAAAGTAGTACACTATTAGCAAAACCTTACACTCAAGAAGCAAAACATCAGCCCATATTTGCACAACTATAAGCACATTGTCAACCTCACACTTGTTTCAAAACTCTACACACAGTGATTTGCAAAACACTAAACACACTTAACATACATTACACACAAAAATCTATCATGAAGTCACGTCCTTGCAATACCAAAGCACTGACTGTCAAATTACCACACCGTCCAACCAATTGGTTCAACACAGTCATCAGGTGTGCAAATACTCGTTTGCTTACAGTTTTTTTTGATTGCTTAAGCACGATTTTCAAAACAGGGCCCGTGTTTACAAAACACTACACACAATTACCACAACCACACACCCAATTAGCAAAACACTACAGATCCTTTGCAAAATTAAACACTCTTGTAAAAACTATACACTTCTTTTTAAAAACCACACTTTGTTACCATATGAAACACACACGTTTCACATTACTATACTCTGTTTGCACGAGTTACACTCTGCTGTGATAAACCTAAAACACTTTGAGCACTTCTACTTCCCTATGATTAGAGTAGGCTACTATCAACAAAGTACAAATATAATGTACATTCACCAAACACTACACAAGACCAATGTTGCAGACTGAAGAAACTCATTTATTTCTCAACACGCCCAAAATGTTGACATGGAGATTCATAATACTGTAACCAAACGTCACTTTACGTATTGTAAGTTCAAAAAAAATATTTAAAAAATAACTAGACATTGTCTCTTCGCCTAGCTGGATCTGGCCAGAGAATTTCATCAACATCGCAGGCAATGTTGTCATTAGCAAGACACCTTGGAAAGAAACGTCTTGAATGACGAATCCATCCTTGCATTGCTGCTACCTCCATCTGGTCACAGGCCTCCTCCATGGCTTGGATGAGGGGTACCTCAGCCTGGAGACGGAGATCATATACCTTCCACTGCCATGCCGAGAAAAACTCTTCTATAGGGTTGAGGAATGGAGAGTATGGTGGAAGATATAGGACGGTGAAATGTGGATGTTGCTGAAACCAGTTCTGAACCAGAGCAGAGCGGTGGAAAGACACATTGTCCCAGACAACAATGTATTGCATATGATCGATTTGATTTGCTGCTGTTATGTTGTGCAATTGGTCCAAGAATGTAAGTATGAGTGCTGTGTTGTAAGGGCCCATATGGGCATGGCGGTGGAGGACCCCATTCTGTGTAATGGCTGCACAGAGTGTTATATTACCCCCACGTTGCCTTGGGACATTGACTATAGCCCTGTGGCCAATTATGTTTCTTCCCCTCCTTCGTGTTCTCGTCAGGTTGAACCCAGCCTCATCTACGTAAATGAACTCATGCTGGATCTCCTCTCCATCCATTCGTAAAACTCTCTGAAAAACAGTGTCAGGCAAAATTGTGTAGTTCAGTGTAGATCTAGTATACATATTACAGTACAGTAAAAGATTATGAGACAGTATGCAAGATCACTGCTAAAGTGAATACATACCTCTGCATAATCATGCCGCAGTCGTTTCACCCTTTCGGAATTGCGCTCGAAAGGCACTCGATAAATTTGCTTCATTTGAATATGTTTTTTTTTTAGGATGCGTGCCAGTGTTGATGTTGAGACCTGATGGATATCGTTGAAAATGGCGTGGTTATTGACAATGTTAGCTTGGAGCTGCTTGAGTGTTATAGCATTGTTGGCCAAAACCATGTTTACTCTCTCCCTCTCTTGCTGTTCTGTGAACATAGGAGGCCTTCCCCCTTGTCGTCCCTGACCCTCAATCCTATGTAGAAAAAAAAACAGTATACAATAGTACAGTAATTTCACAGGAAAAGGTAACAGAAGTGCTGATAGTGCATAGAATACAGTACTGTAAGCAGTTACTGAAACCGTGCAGATGTTTTTGATATGATGATATTTTTACAATACCTATTTTCCAGTCGAAATGTTCTCATCACACTTGCCACTGTATATCGGCTTAGATTTGGCTGTACTCGCAGTCCAGCCTCCCTCAGCGTCAGGCCGTGGTTGACAACGTGGTCAACCAGTGTTGCGCGGATCTCATTTGTCAGATTCGGTCCTCTTTGAGCACCTTCTTGTCTTCCTCGTCCTCCTCGTCCTCCTCGTTCTCCTCGTCCTCCTCGTTCTCCTCGTCCTCCTCGTTCTCCTCGTCCTCCTCGTTCTCCTCGTCGTCCTCCTCCTCCTCGTCTTACTCTTTCTCTGACTCTTTCCATTGTGCTTGAAGACCGATGAACTCACCTGCTGCTTTTTATAGTGCTTATACACCTGATTGGTGTGTCTACAATTAAGCAAACGAGTGTTTGCACACCTGATGACTGTGTTGAACCAATTGGTTGGACGGTGTGGTAATTTGACAGTCAGTGCTTTGGTATTGCAAGGATGTGACTTCGTGATAGATTTTTGTGTGTAATGTATGTTAAGTGTGTTTAGTGTTTTGCAAATCACTGTGTGTAGAGTTTTGCAACAAGTGTGAGGTTGACAATGTGCTTATAGTTGTGCAAATATGGGCTGATGTTTTGCTTCTTGAGTGTAAGGTTTTGCTAATAGTGTACTACTTTTAATTTTAGTGTGTAAGCAATCCAAAAAAACTGTAATTGTAGACACACCAATCAGGTGTATAAGCACTATAAAAAGCAGCAGGTGAGTTCATCGGTCTTCATGCACAATGGAAAGAGTCAGAGAAAGAGTAAGACGAGGAGGAGGAGGAGGACGAGGACGAGGACGACGAGGAGAACGAGGAGGAGGAGGACGAGGAGAACGAGGAGGACGAGGAGAACGAGGAGGACGAGGAGGAGGAGGAGGAGGACGAGGAGGAGGAGGAGGAGGAGGAGGAAGACAAGAAGGTGCTCAAAGAGGACCGAATCTGACAAATGAGATCCGCGCAACACTGGTTGACCACGTTGTCAACCACGGCCTGACGCTGAGGAAGGCTGGACTGCGAGTACAGCCAAATCTAAGCCGATATACAGTGGCAAGTGTGATGAGAACATTTCGACTGGAAAATAGGTATTGTAAAAATATCATCATATCAAAAACATCTGCACGGTTTCAGTAACTGCTTACAGTACTGTATTCTATGCACTATCAGCACTTCTGTTACCTTTTCCTGTGAAATTACTGTACTATTGTATACAGTTTTTTTTTTCTACATAGGATTGAGAGTCAGGGACGACAAGGGGGAAGGCCTCCTATGTTCACAGAACAGCAAGAGAGGGAGATAGTAAACATGGTTTTGGCCAACAATGCTATAACACTCAAGCAGCTCCAAGCTAACATTGTCAATAACCACGCCATTTTCAACGATATCCATCAGGTCTCAACATCAACACTGGCACGCATTCAAAAAAAAAAAAAAACATATTCAAATTAAGCAAATTTATCGAGTGCCTTTCGAGCGCAATTCCGAAAGGGTGAAACGACTGCGGCATGATTATGCAGAGGTATGTATTCACTTTAGCAGTGTGATCTTGCATACTGTCTCATAATCTTTTACTGTACTGTAATATGTATACTAGATCTACACTGAACTACACAATTTTGCCTGACACTGTTTTTCAGAGAGTTTTACGAATGGATGGAGAGGAGATCCAGCATGAGTTCATTTACGTAGATGAGGCTGGGTTCAACCTGACGAGAACACGAAGGAGGGGAAGAAACATCATTGGCCACAGGGCTATAGTCAATGTCCCAAGGCAACGTGGGGGTAATATAACACTCTGTGCAGCCATTACACAGAATGGGGTCCTCCACCGCCATGCCCATATGGGCCCTTACAACACAGCACTCATACTTACATTCTTGGACCAATTGCACAACATAACAGCAGCAAATCAAATCGATCATATGCAATACATTGTTGTCTGGGACAATGTGTCTTTCCACCGCTCTGCTCTGGTTCAGAACTGGTTTCAGCAACATCCACATTTCACCGTCCTATATCTTCCACCATACTCTCCATTCCTCAACCCCATAGAATGGCATGGAGGTGGAAGGTATATGATCTCCGTCTCCAGGCTGAGGTACCCCTCATCCAAGCCATGGAGGAGGCCTGTGACCAGATGGAGGTAGCAGCAATGCAGGGATGGATTCGTCATTCAAGACGTTTCTTTCCAAGGTGTCTTGCTAATGACAACATTGCCTGCGATGTTGATGAAATTCTCTGGCCAGATCCAGCTAGGCGAAGAGACAATGTCTAGTTATTTTGTTTATTTATTTTTTGAACTTACAATACGTAAAGTGACGTTTGGTTACAGTATTATGAATCTCCATGTCAACATTTTGGGCGTGTTGAGAAATAAATGAGTTTCTTCAGTCTGCAACATTGGTCTTGTGTAGTGTTTGGTGAATTGACATTATATTTGTACTTTGTTGATAGTAGCCTACTCTAATCATAGGGAAGTAGAAGTGCTAAAAGTGTTTTAGGTTTATCACAGCAGAGTGTAACTCGTGCAAACAGAGTATAGTAATGTGAAACGTGTGTGTTTCATATGGTAACAAAGTGTGGTTTTTAAAAAGAAGTGTATAGTTTTTACAAGAGTGTTTAATTTTGCAAAGGATCTGTAGTGTTTTGCTAATTGGGTGTGTGGTTGTGGTAATTGTGTGTAGTGTTTTGAAAACACGGGCCCTGTTTTGAAAATCGTGCTTAAGCAATCAAAAAAAACTGTAAATGGCACCACCCGCTACTGGTTTTTACCTGTCTGTTTTGCCCCATAGTTGCGCATGTGTCGGTTTTGTTTCTAAACCACCAACCCATCAATGTTACTGCCCACTAAAGTACCTTTGCCCTCCATCTTACAGAGCTGCTGTTTTTGGATTTCAAAGTCGTCTTGTACTATAGCTGTAGTGGATTTAGTGTTCTCCTCTGCTCTGTGACCTCAGTCATTACATCTATCTGGATCCAGATAGAGCCAACACTAACACACTGTCAGTGGCTGGACAATCCATTAAAAGAAGTAGCTCAAAGCTCCATTTTATAGACTACATCATATAACCTGGTTCATGTCATTCATAAAACAGAGTAAAAAGTAGTATGCCAGTATAGGAGGGAGGGGATGAATAAAATATGTGCTTATGGAAAATATGTGCTAATGTTTCACGAGGTCAGAACAGATTTCCTCTGGCATATTTAGCAGCTGTAGCATATTTAACAGGTCTAGACTGTTACAGACAAAGCTGTTCATTACCACTACATCATCTAGACCAGGGGTGGACAATATGCCTGGAGAGATA
Source organism: Salvelinus alpinus (assembly GCF_045679555.1). Lineage (NCBI taxonomy): Eukaryota > Metazoa > Chordata > Actinopteri > Salmoniformes > Salmonidae > Salvelinus > Salvelinus alpinus. The sequence continues at coordinate 31,533,824 of NC_092094.1, read as the reverse complement.
CTGGACTGTGGAACACACATGACAGCCAAAAGCCTGCATGCATGCATACCCAATGGTTCACAGTAACCTGGAAGTTTCCATTTCTGTATATCTCATTTTTACAATCTCTCTATCTCCATGTCTCTTTATCTCCTTCTCTCTCAATGTCTCTCTCTTTCATCTCATTCATTACGCCCAGCACACCCAATTATTGGCTACATTCTCTGCGGTGTCTCGTTTTATTCAGTTTCTTCTCTACATCCCTCTTTCCTCCCCACTTTTCCTGGTTTGTCAGTTCAGACGTGCTTAGAGGCTACTTGTGTGTGTGTGTGTGTGTGTGTGTGTGTGTGTGTGTGTGTGTGTGTGTGTGTGTGTGTGTGTGTGTGTGTGTGTGTGAGCGGTTGGGTGGTCAACTATGTCTTGTCGTGAGTGTTACTGTGATGGGTGATTGATACAGGATTGCTCACCTGCTCTCTCTCTCTCTCTCTCTCTATCTCTCTCTCTCTCTCTCTCTCTCTCTCTCTCTCTCTCTCAATTCAATTCAATTCAATTCAATTCAATTTCAATTTAAGGGCTTTATTGGCATGGGAATCACACGTTAACATTGCCAAAGCAAGTTTAAGTACAGTACTAGTCAAACGTTTGGACACACCTACTCATTCCAGGGTTTGTATATATTTTTTGCTATTTTTCACATTGTAGAATAATAGTGAAGACATCAAACTATGAAATAACACATATGGAATCATGTAGTAACCAAAAAAGTGTTAAACAAATCAGATGCTTCAAAGTAGCCACCTTTACATTGATGACAGCTTTGCACACTCTTGGCATTCGCTCCACCAGTTTCAACTGGAATGCTTTTCCAACAGTCTTGAAGGAGTTCCCACATATGCTGAGCACTTGTTGGCTGCTTTTCCTTCACTCTGCACTCCAACTCATCGTCAAATAGCCCTTACACAGCCTGGAGGTGTGTTGGGTCATTGTCCTGTTGAAGAACAAATGATAGTCCCACTAATGCAAACCAGATGGGATGGCGTATCACTGCTGAAGGATGTGGTAGCCATGCTGGTTAAGTCTGTCTTGAATTCTAAATAAATCACAGACAGTGTCACCAGAAAAGCACACCCACACCATCACACCTCCTCCTCCATGCTTCATGGTGGGAACCACACATGCAGAGATCATCCACTCACCTACTCTGTGTCTCATAAAGACACGGCATTTGGATCCAAAAATCTCAAATTTGGACTCATTAGAAAAAATGACAGATTTCCACTGGTCTAATGTCTTATTATTTGTGCCCTTTAGTAGTGCTTTCTTCACAGCAATGCGACCATGAAAGCCTGATTCACGCAGCCTCCTCTGAACAGTTGATGTTGAGATGTGTCTTTTACTTGAACTCTGAAGCATTTATTTGGGCTGCAATTTCTGAGGCTGGTAACTCTAATGAACTTATCCTCTGCAGCAGAGGTAACTACGGGTCTTCCTTTCTTGCCATAATATGGATTTGGTCTTTTACCAAATAGGGATATCTTCTGTATACGCCACCTACCTTGTCACAACACAACTGATTGGCTCAAAGCATTAAGTTGGAAAGAAATTCCACAAATTAACTTTTATCAAGGCATACCTGTTAATTAAAATGCATTCCAGGTGACTACATGATGAAGCTGGTTGTGAGAATACCAAGACTTTTCAAAGCTGTCTTCAAGGCAAAAGGTGGCTACTTTGAAGAATCTCAAATATAAAATATATTTTGATTTGTTTAACACTTTTTTGGTTATTACATGATTCCAATTGTGTTATTTCATAGTTTTGATGTCTTCACTATCATTCTACAATGTAGAAAACAGTAAAAATAAAGAAAAACCCTTGAATGAGTAGGTGTGTTCAAACTTCTGACTGGTACTGTAGATAATTAACAAAATTAACAAAAGTGAAATAAACAATACAAATTAACAGTAAACATTACACTCAAAACAGTTCCAAAAGAATAAAGACATTTCAAATGCCATATTATATGCAAATAGTTAAAGTACAAAAGGTAAAATAAATAAACATAAATATGGATTGTATAAACAATGGTGTTTGTTCTTCACTGGTTGCTCTTTTCTTGTGGCAACAGGTCATACATCTTGCTGCTTTGATGGCACACTGTGGGATTTCACCCAATAGATATGGGAGTTTATCAAATTGGGTTTGTTTTCGAATTCATTGTGGATCTGTGTAATCTGAGGGAAAAATGTGTCTCTAATATGGACATACATTTGGCAGGAGGTTAGGAAGTGCAGCTCAGTTTCCATCTAATTTTGTGGGCAGTGTGCATATAGCCTGTCTTCTGTTCGAGAGCCATGTCTGCATACGGCAGCCTTTCTCAATAGCAAGGCTATGCTCATTGAGTCTGTACATAGTCAAAGCTTTCCTGGTCAGATATTCTGCCACTGTAAACTCTCTGTTTAAGGCCAAATAGCATTCTAGTTTGCTCAGTATTTTTGTTAATTGTTTCCATTTTGTCAAGTAATTATCTTTAGTTTTTTCATGATTTGGTTGGGTCTCTCTCTCTCTCCCTTTAAAGTTCAGCCTGTGGGAAGGAACACAATTATTTAATCTTCATGGTCTCTGCTTTTTTTTCTCTCAATTTCTTCATTCCTTTTCATCCTCCCTCTCTCCCTCTC